>NW_015090920.1:5431596-5487483 GCF_001431845.1 Calidris pugnax
GGGGGGGGGGGTTGTTGCATTTTAATTTTAAATACGTGAATGAAAACTTTGAATTCCATGATACATCTGTAGCAGAAACTTAATTTTAGCATTTTCTAGAGAATTATTTGTCTCTGATATTGAATATTTCTACCAGTTTTTCTTGTGGGTATGTAATAAATGAAGGACTGTCTGAAGGACCCTTGTTTTGTGAATGAGATTCTTCTGTGAATCTCATTGAAGGAGTTCGCCTTCCATTTAAATGGATGATCAATATGCTAAAGGAGTGCTGTTTGATCATTCAGTTGCCTAGTAAATTGAGAGATCTATCCCTGGTAATCTCATCAGTGAGCTGGAGTAGGACCTTCCATCGATTTTCAACATAATTTCTTCCTTCTATGTACCTTGTGTGAATTTTATTGCAACAAAGGGCTATCACAGAATGATATGACTATGAGGAAAAACAGGTTTAAATGTCTTAAATTGCAAAAAAACCCCATGAAATTAGGATTTGGATGGAAAACCCATCTTTAATTTATTTCATCGTGCCTGTATATTGCAGGTGTTTGCATGCACTTGAACGTGTGGTCATGCTTAGGCACAGACAGGAGAAGGAAGTATAAGACTGCTATTTCAGCCTTCACTCTCAGTCTCCTGGCTTTTGTGTGTTTTGAAAACAGACCTGGGACATTATTTTAAAGATTTGTAAGCAGCTTATGAACCACCCTTGAATAATATTGTGTCTGGAATGCCCCAGACAGCGATGTTTGAAGAGCTATTCTATGAGGGAGTTTAAATATAAGGAGGCCACATAGTAATATTGCAAGAATTTGTGTACAGGAGGATTTATATCCTACATCTCATCTTGGGGTTGTTTTTGGGTTTTTTTGTAGACATGAGACTGACCCACAGAATTCAGTAATGTGCTTCACTGGACCATAGTCAAGCAAAAAAAAAAGATATTGATAATGAAAATTAGAATAAACAAAATACCAACAAATTCATTTTGCATTTGGAGACATTTTCCCAAGAGGGGTAGGCTGAAATTTCAAAGATTGTCATCACTGTCCACAACTATCCCATCTTGTAACTGGCCCCCCAAATTTTGGGGAACATGGGTGAGCAGAGCTAAGTCGGTCCAGTGGCGCTGGGAGAAAGAAGTCTCACCTGGACGGCTATTTTGTGAGACATCTGGGATGTGGTACTGTACTGGGAATGAAATAAGACTTTCTCCCCATGCAGCCATTGCTGTTTATCTCTGCTGTTTTCAGAGAGGACAGGAACAGGTCTGCCCTACTGTCTCTGCCCTATTTGTATGTGTGCACTAATTAAATTTCTCTGTCCTTCTTCCTGGCTAATAGGCTGGATGCAGGAGAAGTGCGTGTGGGGTATTCTGCTAAACTCCAGAGTTTTACTGAATTGGTTTGGCTTTGCTGTGCTTACCTGTTTCACCAGCTGTGAAGAGAGGTGTTCAAGGCAACCAAATGCAATTATGCTTCATATTGAATTGTCATTTTAGTATGAAGTAACTTATATTTGTTCCCTTGTTGCAATTCATCACTTTTTTTGCTGAGTACCATAAGCATAGATTATAGTATTGTTTTAAAGCCAGGAGACAGATGAATGGCAGGACTTTAGGTAGGAGGAAAGGACTTTGGAGTTTTGTCTCTTCTGCAGAAATTTTGAAGTTACAT
Organism: Calidris pugnax; assembly: GCF_001431845.1. Taxonomy (NCBI): domain Eukaryota; kingdom Metazoa; phylum Chordata; class Aves; order Charadriiformes; family Scolopacidae; genus Calidris; species Calidris pugnax. Next base: position 5,433,270 of record NW_015090920.1, read on the forward strand.
AATTGGACCCACTGGCTGTCTGAGGTTAGACACAAGCAGGATTTGTTAAAACCACACATTAAAAGTACAAGGAAGTCAGTCAATCATGGGGGTGAAGTAGTCAGACATCCAGGAAGTCTCTGAAAACAGGAGATTATTTATTGCTCCCATAAAGAGAGCATGTCAAAGAGAACAAGATAAATCAAATGCTTTTAGGTGTTATTGTTATCTAAGTAATGTTACTTGAACCTGTCTACTGATTCTCCCTACCTGTGGAAATCACTATGATCCTTCTAAAGGAGGCTGATTTAAAGCAAATCATTGTCGTTGCCCACGTGTAAGAGATTACAGAGCAGACAGTGGGATCATTTAGATGTCTCTGGTTTTTTAGTATTTTCCATGAGAAAAAGGAAAAGGAGGAAAGCGGCTTCTGGTTTTTTGGGGGGTGAAACAGCAGTGTCTTCACTTACGCAAACAGACACACACTGTACATAGTTCCTTACAAATGTTTGCTCTTTTGTTTTGGAAGCATCACATCAACTAACAACAATTAATTATAATTTATGAATACTAAAAATTGATGAAAAAATTAGTTCACTCACTTAAATTCAAATTCAATGAGCCGCCATTCTCTGAGGATGAGAAAAGAAAAACCTTTGATTTTAAAACAATTTTGTCTTTGCAGCAGAATATTTTATATCACATTACCATACCTCTAAATTTATAATTACATTGATTACATCTGTCTAATCTGTAAGTCAAATTCTAGTATCCTCTTTTTTGGCTTGTCTGTTTATTTTTCCTGTTCATAGATAGTTTGGTTTGTAGAGGAACACTATTGCATTGTAGCATTGTTATGTATTGGTATCAATTTCCATTCAAAGGCCATCTTTATTCTCAAATGATATTCATTCATTCACTCAAATGATATTCACATTCACTTCACAGCACTTCAACACACTTTTCTTATAGATAAAAGCATTAAAAGCCCTCCGGAAAAATGTGATTAATAAGCAATTACTGATAAATTATTTTCTAGGTGATTTTGGTGATCTTTCTTGCCTTGGAAGACAAGATTTATGGAATCTTTAGAGAGTCTCTATTTTCTGGACTGTTGTTGGTAGCATGACAGGGTAGATTGGCCCTGGGAGGGCACTGGAGCTGAGCTGCACTGGCATCTGCTCTGGTTCACTTTCTCCTGTTGAAGAACTGAATAATATTACTGGCTTCAAATGGGGGAGAGTGGGTCAGTCAATAAGGTCCTGTAAAAAGCAAGCAAGCTGGGCAGCTGTGAAGAAATTTGAGGGAGCAAAGTTGCAAGAATTCATGTTAGTGGGGAGGAAAAGCCAAACTATTTAGAACCCCCCTAAACCTTCTAGGTCCTCCTCCATGAATGTGGTTTATAAGGGGCTTAGAGGAGGTTTGCAGTGACCTGTGTAGCTCTGGGATATGCCACAGAAACAACTTGAGAGGACTTTGAGAGCATATCCAGGCAAAGTGATAGCAGAACATGGGGATCATAGAATGGTTAGAGTTGGGAGGGACCTTAAAGATCACGGAATTCCAACCCCTCTGCCCAGGGTAGGGACACCTCTTCTGCTTATTTAGCCTCTGGGCTTGCAAACTCAGAGCAACAAGGCAGTTTCATGTATGTGATGACTCCTTTGGTCTCAGCTGCTGGAGTGGGGGTGGCAGCCCCTCCCACAGGTGCAAATGAAGGCTGGTGCCAATCAGATCAACCAGCAACACCTGCTCCTAACACCTGACAGGAGAATCAGACCTTAAAGCAGTGGTTTGCAGAGGTCATCAGTTTAGTAGACAAAGCTAACTTTAGAGCCTGGAAGTTTTCAAAGAGTGCTGGCAAGTCTGGGAAAATGAGAGTTTGCTATCAGCTGTAGAGGTAGGTAATTCTTCTTTCTATGAATTTGAATTATTTTAGGGGGTTTTTTTTCAGTTGTTTTGCATTTCTAAACTTGGAAAGGTTTGTTTTACTGATAACCCAATTGAGTATCAGTCAAATTACTCCTAAAAATTTTGTTCCTTGCTTAGCTTCTATTTCATATTACAAGTAGGTTTTGTTTGTTTGTTGTTTGAGGGTGTGTGCTTTTTTTTTTTAATTATGCAACTAGCCAAAATGTTTGTGAGTACTGAGAAATACTGGGAGGCCAGATAATATAATACTGTTTTATCAAAGGAGAGAACACGAAAAACCTCTGTAGGATTCCACTTCTTAGGCGATTATTTTTCTGATGTAAAAGCCAAATTGGTTTTAGCTAGAGCTCCTACCATGTCATGGTTATGCTCCTAGCTAAAACCTGCCATGATAATAGCACATTGCAGACTGTTCTTTTGACAAGTGCTACAAACCAGCACCTTCCTATGTGCTGAACCCTTAGAGGACACCATAAGAGGTCCAACTTCTGACCTTGGGAAAAGCTCACAGCTTCTGTGGAACAGTTAGAGTTGTGTTGTTTGTGGATGGAGAGTAACAGTTCCCTGTGTTGGTACTGCTGAGGTTCCTTTTGTGCCCTAGGGCACGTAAGGTGAACAATTGAATCTAAAATGCCATGGGATCTTCAAACTTGCTTTAAACTAGTGCAGCCATATTCTGACTTTATATCACCAAATAAATCAGTATAGCTGTCATTTCGTACTGATTAAGCTATTATCAAGGTTAAGACAATATTTTGCAGTCATAGTGAGTAAGCTTGGATATTACTTTCTAAAGGATAACTACAATTATATGGAATATCTAACAAAAAAACCTTTTATAGCATCAACTTTCAAAGACTCAAGCTGTAAACGACAACTTATTTTTTTCAAACTCTGTTGTTGTGTGAGTGGGGAAATTGCTTTTGATTGGCCGTAGTGACTAGGATTATACAGATAAATACCAGTTGGTTGGCTCTAAGTGCCTGGGGGGGTGTGAGACTGGCTAAAGGAGAGAAACTGGTGGATATATTCTAAGTTGGCTGATTAATTTTATTGACAATTCAGTGCAGTGACAGTACTTTATACCTCCTCAGAGTCTCTTACCTGGTTGTGTTAACCTTCTTTACGTATCAGATGTCTTGTGTTTGCTGCTGTACCTGTGCACAGCCAGTTTTGATTAAGCCCCTGATTGCTTGTGTGTGTTTAAACTGCTTGTGAGCCCCTGGGGTGTGCTGTGGACCTTGCAAGTTACTAGCAAGTATGGTCCATAAACTCATTGTCCCTGTCCAAAGAAGTGGTTTCTGAAGAAGTATGATGATTGTTTCAGTCTGAAGCTGTATTTAAACAACTTCTTTGCTGAGGTATGGAACCAATGCATAGTTGGGGATCATGGGAGAAGATTTCTGACAGTTTTGTGCATAGTGTCTTATACATGATGCTTTGATCCGTGAGTGGTGGTGCCCCTACCTAAGCAAACTGCTTAAAAGAGGTTTCTTGCTTTGATGGGAGAGCTCTTTTTCTTTCTTTCCCATCTTTTTATTACTACTTTTCTAGCCTTGCATTTATTTAATCTTGCTGTGAATGGTCTTCCTTTTCACAAAGTTGCCTAGCCTTTCCTTATATTGTGCCAGTTCTTGTTAATTGAAGAATGATTGTATAAAATAAGGTGTGTGGGAAGTCAGATGTACATATTAAAAGGTAAAGGTGACTCTTCTTGGGGACCCAGGGTGGAAAAAGAAACGAGACACAGCATTAGTTATTTCTACTGTATATGCTCTCACTGAGCAGCACCTTTCCAGTGATGTTGCAGCATCTGTACTGTGCCTTGGAATGTGTGACAGCTAATTTAGGTGCATGAACATCCTACTGTGGACAGCAATGCCAATAAATATGTATCCTGTATATGGGGTTTTTTGTAGATTTTATGCATTTGGTCTTCTAAAACACTTCAGTCAGAAACTGTTTCCGCAAATTTGAGGTGTGGAAAAAGTGAATTCTTCAAGCCTCTTGTTGTTTCTTTACGGCGATGTGGTGACCAGAGTAGGCAAGAAACTGCATGCTGAGATGTCAGAAGTAGAAAAGCCTTAATAATACGTGTTATGCTGTATTAAGGGTAACCTGAGATTCTCCAAGGGGGTAGATTCACCTGATCTAGTCTAGCCTAGATATTAATTTGGACTGTGGGAGACGTGTGTTCAAGTGCTCACTTTGCCTTTTGCCCCTGTCTGCCTGGGGAATGTGTGCCACAGGTTCTCCTTTGGGCACCATTCTCCCATGGAGCTGTGCTGCCTGGAGCCCAGCCTTGAACCTGTCTCCTGAGTCCTGCCTGGAGTCAACAGGTTCCCCAGGCTTAATGAGCACTCTCCACACTGTAAGTATCTACTTCATACCATTGAAGTGGATGTCTGTGTTGAAAAGCTGGTTTTTTTCTGCCAAATCAGTGCTTTCCTTTGGAAGAGCACCGTTTTGTCAAAAAAGAAAACAAGCAAAACCTTCAGGTGAACTCCAGTCTACTCCTACTTACTTGACATATAAATCCTGAAAAGTGGTTTTATTGCTTTCTTCCCCCCCTCTCCCTGGGGGCTGTTTTGAGTAGCTTGGTAATATTACAAGCACCCACATTCAGCCTCTTTTGTCCCATGAATCTGAATAACACTCTCATTTAGCATAAATAGAAGTAGTGCAGTAAGAAGGAGAAGGCTAATTCTAGAGTCTTTTAAAGATTTCATATGGGTAGAGATATTTTTGTGGTGGTGAAAAGGGGGTTTATTTTTCAAATGGTTAGCATCAACAGTAGAGTACCCTTATTTTTCTGCTTTATAGGGAAGCTAAACAAGTAGGAACTATTTCTCACTTCACAGAATTGGTATTTCAGAAAAGTACTGCTGAGAGCTAGCAATGCACTTTTACTCTGATTTTTTTAAGAAACACAAGGATCTTTGTCCCAAGGAAAGATATGGATCAGATCCCCTGAATGTTGGAGTGTGCATATGACTCCCTAGAGCAGAATGGCATCACTGACTAGGAGCCAAGTAAATCCTCTTTATATTTAACATACAACGGCTAGAATTTGAACTTGGATCCTCTGATATCTATGTCAGAGCAGATGGTGCAGATAAGACGGGTGGCATCTGGTTTCGTAGATCCTGAGCAGAAATATCACTGCATCAATGTAGCAGCACATCACATGCCAAAAATCCCCAGTATGCTGTTGAAGATAAACCTGTGTGGTAAAATTCTGATACAAATACAGAACAACTTCAAGTCCATTCCTAGTAGAATATTGAAATGATGGTTTTGGGTTTAATTTGTCTAAGCTTCTTCCCTATTTCTTCATCGCAATTAGAACAATTTGAATAGTTGCTACAGAGCTTCAGCATCTTCAGAGACAGATTCAGCTCAAATGCCTAAGTTTGGGTAACATTGGGAAAACGATAATAGCACTGAAACCTAACAGTACAGAGTTAAAATAGCGGCCCTTACAAATAAAGCAGGGGGTTAACTTGACTTCAGTTTCCTAAGACTTCTGACCAATCCTACTGCTCTTCCTATATGTTATCTTCTTCTGATCATCAGTCATCAAATATTACCAAAAAATCATGCCATTTTCTCCTTTAAAATATGAAAAGTGGCCAATTCTTAGTGCCACTCAATTGCTTTTTCTTTTGCAAATATAGGGAGCAGGTCTCCTGAATGGCAGCAGCTTCTAACATTTGTGGGTGAGAAAAGTTATCAAATTATGTTCTGCTAAAGAATGGATCTAAGGGAAAATTTGGTGGTTTTATAGTAAAATTGCTAGGTTGCAGATTTGAAGAAAACAAAACTAATTAATAAAATGGGCCAAATTGCTGTGGAAGATCGAATTTATATGTAATCCATCCTGATTTAGAGTGAATTAGAGCAAAGATATGGATTAAATATTTGGCATATCAGCCATTTTCATTTTGTGAGAAATAGGATTTACAGTGATGAAATAAGGTTTTGACACATCTTTCCAGATAACTGCTTTGTATAGAATTTTTTTAATTCTTTTATATCCATAAATATTTAATGGATATAATTTATTGCTGTATTTCTGCATTGTGGTAAAATACATGGCATTTGCTTTAGCTTAAGATTTCTTAAATTTCCATTAACTGTTTTTTTCTTGTCTATTTTTCATACCTACCAATTTTCATAGATGACAAGGGGCATTCTAAAATTTGTATAGTTTCCCTTCCATTAGGGTCACAGCTAGAGGAGCCTGCACCTCAAATAAACCTCTACAGTGAACAGTAGATCATGGATGTGCTATTCTACTCCACAAACATTTTGTGTCTGCTCTATAGAGAGGTGAACAGGCAGCTTCTCTGTGTGTGTGGAAGAGTTAAAGTTTTCCAGCCATTTCTTCTGTCAGAGCAGAAGAGTACAGGCAAAGCGGGCTGCTTCCATGAAATGCAGGCTAGTCTACCTGAGCAGATCTCTGAGGGCTGTTATTGATTCTGTAATCCTCTCTGATGTTGGTAGCACTCACGTGACCAACCTCATTGACCTTCTAGTTATTCTAAAGAATAGCAAGAGGTATTAAGAAGAGAAGGACTGGCCTATTCATTTCAAAGAACCCAAATGCATGGTTTGGGATTTACTTATTTAAGACGGAAGGAAGATTATAGGCAGTAGAGTATTAGATGAATTAGCAACCTGACCTACCTGGGCTGGTTTGGCTGTGTATCTTCTGTAAAATCAGGAAATGTCACAGGGGGAACACCTACGGGATGAAGGAGAGAAGGAAACCTGTGCCATGCACTCAGTAAACATGCCTGTGTAGCTACTTGGCCACCAGAAATCAAACACAGATGAAGTGTGTGTACACTGAAATGTTTTTGAAACTTAAGTGGGAAGAATAAAAGGCTACTTTCATTTCTACGCTTCTTCAAAGGTGCATATAACCACTGGCATCTCACTACATTTGTATATAAGCACAGTTTTAAAAGATGGATGTTGTAAACTTTTTAGAATGCGGCATATACTTATAAAAATATGAATGTATGAAACAGTGGTGTCTAGCATTTGGTCACAGTCTTAACTACTTTTTCTCTTAATTGAAGTGTGGCGTATACTTATGAATGTATGAAACAGTGGTGTCTAACATTTGGTCACGGTCTTAACTACTTTTTCTCTTAATTGAAGTGTAAGGCAACATCTGTTTCTGCTCTGGACTACCATGTGTGGTTAGAGAATTTATCCCTGATGTTATTTTCATGGATAATCACTGGATACGCTCATGGGTTTCTAACTACATTAAATTGATTTGGGAAGTACGTTGGTTGGAAATATGCCTCTCTCCTTACAGCTGTCTAGTTGTACCTTTGTGTTCTGGTGCAATTATTGAGATGTTAACTTTCTTGGAGAGAAGAGGAGGGGTTGATTTTGTTGTTGTTGTTACATGCCTGTACTAATTAGGCAGTCGGGGTACGCATTTAAAGGTAAATGCTGTTCCTGCTTGCTGTACAGGGTAGAACTGGTGTGTGTGCAGGAGCACATGATTTTAGGTGACTTCTTTTCCCCTTCACTCTGCAGAACCTACCTTTGTGAGGGGACTGGGCAGAAGTGCCCAAGGGTGTATTTGGAGCCTGTAGCTAGGTACAACAACAAAGCTAGGCTTGTTGTTTCCCCCTTTCCTTGTGGCAGAATACTGTTTTGTCTGGGCAGAATGCTTTGGATCTGACACTTAGCACTTAAGATTACGCAAGTAAAAAGTTGATCTTTTCAAAATCCATAGCTTGTCTCTGTACCCTAGAACTCTGCTGCAAATTGGCAAAGGGACAGCAAAGCCATCAGTTTAGGAGCCTTGCGCACAGGGGAAATTCCTTAATGTTGGTATGTGTCACTGCCCAATTGCTCCACCTTGTCAATCAAACTCAATGAAGGCACTAGCCCCATCGTAGGGGAGACTTAGGGTATGAAATGCCTGTTGGAGCATTCCACGGGGAGCTCCTGGGCTTCCTTTGTGCTATGCAGCTGCAAGAGGGAGAGGCTCTAAAGAGGTCCTGAGGATGGCAGCTGCAGAACTGGTTTGTTCCCTGTTTGAATGGAATATACCTTCCTAAAAGTTGAATACTATTCAGTCTCTTCCAATATCAAATTGCTACCTGTTTTTAATTACATCTGTCTAAGAACTAACTTGTCTGTGAGGAAAACAATATGGACTACTTAGTGTTTGTATTTTCAATCTTCATATAGAACAATCTTAATATGTACCTTTAGTTGGTAGTACACTGCTTAGGAAACTTCATCACAATGTTTACGGCTGTTTTGCAATAATGACAAAGTTCTTAATTAGTAATTGTATTTTTACAATAATATGCAAAATTGTTATATGAACGTCATGAAGCAATTGTATCCACTTATATCCCTCAATATAAGGCTGATTTTTTGAGTCGAACATGTTAGTCTTATGGTTATTCCTGTCACTATTTAAATAGCTTCTTGGATACTTTTGTTTTCCTCTATTTATTTAAAAAGTGAGGAGTCATCACACTGATAAAACAGAACACTCTTAAGCATCTGCTGAATCTCCAGTTGTGGAACGCTGTCATGGTTTAGGCCAAACTGGCCAATGACCAGTGACAGATGCTCTCCCCCCACCTCTTGCTCCAAGGAGAAGAGGTGAGACAAAGAGATTGTCGCTGTGAAAGTGCTTTTAGGCACTTTTAAAAAAACCCTCAAAAGTACACGTTTTATATGGGAAGCTGCAGCAGATGTTCTTGACTGTGTGAATGTTCATCTATACAGTCAAAACAGTCAGATTCTGGGGGCAGATTTATCTCCAGGCTTTGTTCTCTGCTGGGTGGTTATGTACCCTAGTGAAGGGTCTTCGCTGATACTTTCTACTCTAAGTTACCCATCTGCTTTTTTTTTTTTTTTTTGATTAGTAAGAGCATTTCTAAAGGGGTTTAGAATGCAATGGAAAAATTTCAGTAGTGCAACCCTAAAGCCTTATCCTGGAACTGAGGTTTATAACCTTGATCTAGTTCTTGTGGTTTTTAAGAAGTACAATATTGCCATCCCCAAAGTCCTGTACAGCTGCTGACTTCTAGAAATCAAATTTGCATGTATATACACATACACGCTCGTGTTCATCAATACACACATAGACAGTGGATCAGGACAGCTGTTACCAGTAGAGAGCATTGCAGAAGCTACAGCAGAAGCGTTTAATATTATTTTACCAGAACAGGGTAAATATTTCATAGTATGAGATCTTGCAGATCCACTCTATTTTATTCATAGGTACCTGCTTTCCTGTAAGCCGTTAAATGCAGCAAGTCTGCTGCTTTAAAGTGCAGGTACATGCTTGCTGTCATTCACTCATTGATCCTGTTGGACTCTGTGGCATGATATAGTATAGCTTCATGTGTCCTAACATCATGTGATGCCATATGATAGGGTTTTTATTTTCTCCTGAAGAGAAAAATAACAGAGCATGTTGGAACTACATCAGTTTGGGGAGGGGAGTGGGGTGGTGTGTGCAAAGCTCTGTATGAAATTCAAAGGTAGCATGCAGAAGCCCTGGCTGTGCAGTGCCAGGGACTGATGCACTACTCGCAGCCTCCAAACAGGGGTGTTTGGCATCTGGTGTGTGGGCAGAAGAAAGGTAGATCACACAGCAAAAGCTCTCATGAAATATGGGGCAGGATTCTGACGTTTCCAAAACAGGACATCTCATCTGCATGAGGTAGACATTTTTTTTTTAAACTGAGCCCTTGCTGACTTTCATTGTTAAGTGTAAGTAGTAGTAGTATGCTCAGCCTTACAAAGCGGGGTTTGACTGACATTAGTACTCTGGAATTAAGATGTAGTTACTTCCAGAGTTGGGGAATGATGTCTAATTTGGTCACTGCTGCATCTCATACTGCCATTCATGAATGAAAAAAAGATATTAAAAGAAAAACAAAGCAGATGTAGTTATGCACTTAGCAAAATAGTTGTATTCATTAGGTTAATTCAATAAATTACTTATTTTTACACTTTATTTTTTCAGATTCATTGTGGTTTTCTGATCAGAATACCTTCAAGGCCCCCTTCCCTGCAACTCGCATCTTCAAGATCAATCCAAGAAAACTCTTTCTCTTACCTCATTTCAAGATGTGATATACAAAAAGATGGATTAATGGTAGTAGCTGAGTATTCTCTTGATTTTTTTTTTTTTTTTTTTTTTTTTTTTTTTTTTTTTTTAAAACTTGAAACAAAGCTAGATGGAAAGGACTGTTTCAAACCACTGAATATTCCAGTCAGCAAGAATGGAGACTTTAACTGGAGTAAGCTGGAGCTGTATAACCAGTAGTGAATTCGGAGGCAACTGGGCAACAAATTCCAAGGTAAGCAAAAATGTCAGTCTGTTGTTGTACCTGTATATTTCCACACACTTAACTGATGCTTGTTAAGACTTGCTTATAATGCTCACTGTTAAGCATTAGAAATAACCCAACCATCAGAAAGAGTTTTTGGAAGACGTATTGGCTGCTTTTAAAGTGCTCATGTGACACTTATGTAGCAAATATTCACTCAAACATTTTTCTGGTTGCAGTTTTATGTATATTTATGTGACTGTGAAAAAGGATCTCGATGCGATTACTGTAAATCCAGTTCTGTGGAAAAATCTGTCTGCTGTTTTGGGCTGCAGGTCATAATTTCCGTGGTAATTGGCTCTGAAATCTTAACTCCCAACACATCAGAGGGTTGCCACAATGAACTGTCAGATTGGCTCAACCTACTTGGTTACTAGAGGTTAACATGTGCATCAGTGCTTGTGTATTCAAAATTAATTATAGTTCTGTGATTTTAAGAAAAACTTTGATTCAGAAGGGAACGCTTGCAGAGAGTTACTTAATTTCACCTTTTTTTTTAAACACAATTTGTCAGCTTAACACTTAAACTGATATATACTGATTTTTAATGAAACGTGGAGATTTTCGTTTCCAGCTTAATGAACCGTCTAAGCAACCATTTTTGCCTTTTTTTTTTAAATGACCCAGACTTTGAACTTGAGGACCTAGCTGTGTATGTTGTGCTGCACTAAGTTTTAGGCTGTCTCCTAGCTATGAATGCCTTATGTTCTTATGTGAACGTATAGCAGAAACGTTCTTGAGCCTAATTTGGGATCAGGAGTATTAATAAAATGTATGTAGAACATAGAGGGGGAAAATAGACAACTTCCATTTTTCAGTTGTAGTTATATTACCATTAACACTGAACTAACATGGTGATAAATCAAGATCTCTAGAAATCCTTCACTGATATCAAGCTTCCATGTTTTATTGACTGACTGACCTCTACCGTTAGTCATATCTTGCTTAATATTTAAATATGGTGGAGTTCTTTAAACTGGAATATGACTGTAGGAAAGCAGCTACTTGGCTACGTTTGAGGCACAATGAAACTACTTGAGCAAGTAAAACTTTTTGTTTAACAGTTCTTTGAACTTGATTCTAAATATCTTGTATAACTAGACATTTGGAAGCTCAAAGCCCAACAAAGTCAACTGAAAGGTGACTGCAGGACTTAAAACTTTGAATCAGGTCCTATGAGCTGGAAAAACATGTATTCCTTTTCCATGGAAAGCATTTCCGCAAATTTTAATGTGTAATATGAGCACCTGTGTCTACATGCTTATAGGGCTGGGCTTCAATGACATAAGAAAGATGACATATTTTAAAAGCCAGTGAAACATAAAGAGGAGAAAATTATTTTTGTACTATGCACAAAGTCAAGAACAGCTATGAGCAAGGCAGTCAGAACCACTGCATGCAGTTTGGATTTAGCTGGTCACCACTTCAATGACAGATTTCCAAAACTTCAAAATATATAATCTCTGTTTTTATTAATTTATCTTTTGGTGTACATTCATATTTCTGATAAATTATACTACCTCACAACAAACTTGAATGATAGAAGCAGGTTGAGCACAAATACCTGGGAAAACAATTCCTCAGTTATTCCTGCCCAACACACTTGAGATAAAAATTGCAATTGAACACATTTATCATTCCATTTATTTTAAGGGAAAACTTGTCTTACCTTCCAGGATGGAAAGCTGATGGAAATAGCATACAACCTTTGAGTTTTAAACAGACGTTGTGCACTGGCACTGTTTCTTATAGAATTCTATTATGGATGGAAAAAAATGCAAATTTTATGAACTTTGCATGCTTGTCTGCGTGTGTAGATGTACACACAGGGTTCAGTGGGTAACTTGGGTTATTGATTATGTGGTTCTACCAAAGAACAGAACTTAGTGCAGTTGCTTTGAATCTATCAAGAACAGAAAATCCCTTTCTATCTTAAGTGATTATTCAGCAATGTTACTGATTAGTCCAGTTATATTTGCCAAGAAATACCCTGTTGGCTTGAGAAAAATAAGCTGGATGTACTTAGGTTACTGAAAGGACAGATCCCAGTAAAAATTTGTTAGTATCAACCACACCAGGGGCTCAGTCCTCGCTCCAGAGAACACTTCCAGAGAGCACAGAACTGCTGTCTAGTGTACATGGAAACTAATGTATGAGAGAGCCCTTATGCTTAAAGAAAAAAAAAAAGCCATTGGTAAACTAAAGCAAATGATTATAGAAACCTTGTACTAAACCAGAGAAGTGTACTTGGTCTCCCCATGCTCTTTATTTTCAGACGTGTTGGCATTAATAAAGATACCAGAACACAAGCAAAACACTTAAGAATGAAAAGCCCAATCCTATTTTATGGTAGTTAAGAGCAATTAATCTTCATGCACAGCAGGACTCAGTAAGTTGCTGATATTATCCTCAAGAGTTTGGAGGAAAAAAAAATAGTAAATCATAAACAGTAAATAAAGCTTTAAGCAACTTGTTCCTTTAACAAAATAGTAGGTTAAATGTCCAAAATATTAAAATTGCAGTAGCAATTCCAATAGAGACCTTGTTTTTTAAAATCTAGTAGCATTTTTATCTGCTGTCCCCAGCCAAGAGCCCGAGCGAGGCCTGAGCACCTGCAAGTGAAACTGAATGGGAACGTGGAACTGAATGGGGGGAAACCCCCAAGAGAAAAGCGGGTCCTGCCTGGGCTCTGTCCTTTTTCTAGCTGCGAGCAAATGCTTAGCAGTAAGCAAACATCCTAAAGGCAGCGAGGTTTTGCTGATTTCAGCCTTCCCTGTCTGTACACAGCACGAGCTGCACGCCAAGTTTGGGGGTGAGGGGGGAGGAAACATCCTCTGTCTGTACGAAAAGATGCAATATCGATAGCCCGCTCCACAGCACCAAAGGAGGGTCGTGTTCGCTTTGAAATCGTGCGTCTGCTCCCCTGCGCGCTGAAACAGCTTCCCCTTCCCGAGGAAACTTGTATTTCGGGTTTTCAGCCGGATGGTTGCCGGCGGGCGGGCACTTGTAGGAGCCGGTGCGGGCTCCTCTTTACCCCTGCAGCGAGACGAGCCCCGTCCCCGCCCGGGAAGGCTCGGCCGAGCCTCCTCAGGTGTCTGCTCCCCTCTGCGTCCACTTCCATCTCCCCAGCTCCGCCTCGCTCCTCCTGCCCTTGCCCGCTCCCTCTCTCCTGCCTCATCTACCAACCCCAGCGACGGCGGCCCCCGCTGCAGCGCTGGGGGAGGGCTCTTCACCCCCCACCCCCAAACCCCGGGCGGGGATGGGGGGGAAAAGGGGGGCGCCCCCGCCCCGGCCTTTTAGTAGGCACGGCGGGGCTGGGAGCGGCGCAGAGCGCAGGGTGCCCCGCAGCAGCCCGGCCATGGCCGGGAGCCCACGGGGGGTTCCGGCCGCGGCGCTGCTGCTGGTGGCGTTCGGGCTCCTGGGTGCGCGGGGGGCGGCGGAGCCCACCCCGGAGCCCGATGTCTCCGCTATCCTGGTCTCCAAGCGGGGGCTGAGCGTCCCCCTCGGCCGTTCCGTCTCGCTGGACCCGGCAGCGGACCTGGTGCTGCGGGTGCGGCCGGGGGACAGGTGTGCCGTGGCGGTGCTGGGGAGCGGGCCGAGCCCGCAGCCCGCCGGCGCCTTGGATCCCCCGCGCTTCCCCTGCGCCTTCGCCCGCGGGCAGGTCACCTACACCCACTTCGGGGCCCGCAGCCCCGGCCGGTACCGTTTGCGCCTCCAGCTCCGCTACGACTCGCCCCGCCGGACCCTCGTCGCTCCCTTCACGCTGGAGGTGGAGGTGCTCTTCCAGCAGCTGCGTCTGCTCAGCCGCAGCCTGCCCTTGCCTGTGGAGAAGCTGCGGGGGCTCAGCGCCCCCCTGGACGGCAAGGTGCTGGGCTTCCCCGAGGGCGAGCCCGGCCGGCGCTGCCGCCTCACCCTGCTGCCCCCCGAGGCCGCCGGCGCCGGTCCCCTCCCCGCCCACGGGAGGCTGCTGGACGCCGAGGGGCGGCCCCTGCCCGCCGGCTACAGCGGAGAGTGCTCCGCCGTGCTGCGGGCGGGGGGCGGCTTCCCCCGCCCGGGACTGCATCCCGGCGCGGGTGTCCGTGCTGCCCGCCGGCGGCCCGGAGCAGCGGGAGTACTTCCAGGTGCTGGTGCGGATCCGTGAAGGGGCCGACAACACGCCACCCAAGCCCAGCTTCCTGGCTCTGCTCATGATGGAGGTGGACCAGTTTGCGCTCACTGCCCTCACCCTGGACATGTTGGCTGCTGAGGACCTGGAGACGCCACCGGACCTCCTGATCTTCAATCTCACCTCTTCCTGGCCCAGTGACCCGCGACGTCAAGGCTTCCTGCTCAGCACTGATGACCCTAGCCACCCACTCGTTGCCTTCTCACAGCAGGAGGTAAGGGAGCTGAAAATTGCCTACCAGCCCCCTACCCTGGACTCTGACCAGGAGCGGCTTTACCAGGTGGAAATGGAAGTTCTGGACCCTGATGGTGCCTCCTCAGAGCCTTTTGCTTTTGTGATCCTGGTAAAGCCCATGAACACATTGGCCCCTGTGGCTACTTTCAGTCATGTGGCTGGCCCACAGCTGATGCTCTTTGAGGGCCAGTCAAGACCTCTGTCTGGCACCTTGGAGATCAGTGATGAAGACAATCTGAAAGAGGTGAAGGTCTGGGTCATACGGGGTCTGCACTATGGGAAGCTCAACATACTGGGTGTACCGCCCGGCCGCAAGTACTTCACTGCTGCAGAGCTGGCAGCGGGGCAAGTGATTTACCAGCACGATGGCAGTGAGCACAGCTACAGTGACAACATTGTTTTCCGCATGGCAGACGGGCAGCACCAGGTTGAATTTCTGTACCCCATCACCATTGCTCCTGAGGATGATCAGCCACCGCTGCTGAATGCTAACACAGGGCTGGTGCTGAGTGAGCACCAGACTGTCCAAATCTCACCTTTTGTCCTTAGTGCCACAGACATTGACTCTGATGATGCCTCTATCCGATTTGTCCTGGTTGGAGACTCTGCAACCTCCCAGCTACACCCCCATCGCTTTGGAGAGCTGCTGCTGCGCCAGGCAGAGCAACCAGCGTCTCATGAGAGCAAAGAAAGTGGAGCAGGTTTGGAGAGTGACGACTCTTCTTCCTCATGGCACTTTGTGGAGAATGAACAGGTGTATGAGAGAGTGGTGAACGAGTGGCTGCAGCAGGACATCCTTGATGGGAGGCTGTTCTTCAGGCACTTGGGAGCTCACAGTGCCAGCCCGGTGATGGGCCACATTGTGTTCCAGCTGCAGGATGACAATGACCCCCCTAACCAGTCAGGGGAGCATGTGCTCACTGTCAAAGTCAAACCGGTAGACGACCTGCCACCTGCACTGTACCCAGGTACTAGCCTGCAGATGACAGTGCAGGAATACCAGCTGACTGTCTTTAAGAAGCACTACTTACGGTACACGGATCTGGATACAGATGACCGGGAGCTGAAGTACACTTTACTGACAGCCCCAACTGATACAGATGAGAACCACCCTGTGGTAACTGGGGAGATTGTGTTGGCCGACAGTCCCGAGATGTCGATTAAACGTTTTACCCAAGCCCAAGTCAACCACCACAAGGTGGCATATCGACCTCCAGATCAGGAGCTGGGGATCACACCACGGGTGGTTCAGTTCACATTCCTTGTAGAGGACTCAGCTGGCAATTCTCTGCAAGGCACATTTACTCTCTTTCTGCAGCCAGTGGACAACAAGCCACCTCAGATCACCAATACAGGCTTCACTGTACTTGAGGGAAACAGCTTCCTTCTCACCAGCAATCAGCTGCATGCCACAGATGAGGACACATCTGCAAACCAAATTGTCTTCACTATAACTCAAGCTCCGGAGCATGGCCAACTACATTATCTGGAGGAGGGTCTGATGGTGCAAGGGGAATCTTTCCTGCTAGATGATATTGCTGGTGGGCGCATCTCCTACAAGCACAGCGGGGGTGAGTTTGCCCATGATTCTTATCAGTTGGAAGTGAGTGATGGGGTCCATCACGTGCCAATCACAGTCAAGATTGCTGTGCAGCCTGTGGATGACAAAAACCCAAGTATCACTCTCCCTGGTGGTCACAGGTGGATGGGAGCAGCCATTGATGTCCTGGAAAATGGTGTTACTGAAATGACTACATCGCTTATCCGGGGTTCAGATGAGGACACAGAGGACTCTGTGCTGACCTTCATTGTGCAGGATCCACCCAAGCTGGGTGACATCCTTGTGGATGGAGTGCGATCAGAAAAGTTTACCCAGCATGACCTCATCAGTGGAGCAGTAGCCTATGCTCACACCAGTGGAGAGATTGGCTTGAAAAAGAGGTACGATTCCTTCAATCTCACCATTTCTGACCTCTCTGGTGAATGGGTGGTGGGAGGCAGCACAGTACAAAGGGTGCGTGTGGCTGTAACTATATTACCTGTGGACAGTATTGCACCTGAAGTGATGGTTGCAGCAGAGCCGCTCAGTGTCCTTGAGGGAGGGAAGAGTACTCTAACTCTGGATCAGCTGGATGTGGAGGACGCAGATACTCCCAGAGATGACATCTTGTGCATCGTCACAGTTCAGTCCACTTCAGGATACTTGGAGAATGTTTCTCCAGCCCCAGGGTCTGAGAAGTCTAGAGCTGGTACCTCCATTAGTGCTTTTTCCATCAAAGATGTTCGTCTGGGCCACGTCAACTATGTGCAGAGCATTCACAAAGGGCTGGAGCCTGTGGAGGATAGATTCACTTTCCAGTGCTCTGATGGTGTTAACTTCTCGCCTCACCAGTTCTTCCCCATTGTCATCATCCCCACCAATGATGAAAAGCCAGAGCTGTTTGTACGGGAATTCATGGTGCTTGAGGGGATGAGCCTGGTGATTGATGCTCCCATCCTGAACGGAGCCGATGCAGACGTGCCTCCAGATGAGCTCCGTTTTGTTATTGCTGTCCCTCCTAAGCACGGGCAGATTGTGCAGCAGCTGTCCACAGGCACTGTGCCTGTTCACAGCTTCACCCTGGAGGAGATTCAGGAGGCTTCCAGCATTGTGTATGAACATGATGACTCGGAGACAAAAGAAGACAGCTTCCAAATTCAGCTGACTGATGGGCACCACACAGTGGAGCAGAATGTGCCGATTACAGTGATCCCAGTAGATGATGAGACCCCCAGGATGGCAATCAACAATGGTCTGGAAGTAGAGATTGGCAAGTCAAAGGTCATCTCTAGTCAAGACCTTAAAGCCACAGACATTGATTCAGAGGACAAGAGCCTTGTTTATATTGTCCGTTTGGCACCTGTGCAGGGTTTCTTACAGCATCTGAACAGACAGGAGGAAGCGCTGAGCAACATCACACAAGGCACAAACTTCACACAAGATGATTTAGACCAGGGTTTTATCCGCTATGTTCATACTGGTCTGCATGGAGTGCGTGATCTGATTAAATTTGATGTTACTGATGGTATTAATGCCTTGATAGACAGGTACTTCTATATTACCATTGGTAGCATCGATATAGTCTTCCCTGAGGTGATCAACAAGGGTGTAACTCTGAAAGAAGGTGGAAAGGTGACACTTACAACTGATCTGCTCAGCACAAGTGATGTTAACAGTCCTGATGAAAATTTGCGTTTCAGTGTCACCCGGTCCCCAAGCCGGGGCCATCTAGAGAATTCAGACAGTCCTGGAGTACCTGTTGTTTCCTTTACTCAACTCCAACTTGCTGGCAACAAGATTTACTACATTCACACTGCAAAGGATGAGGTGAAGATGGACAGTTTTGAGTTTGAAGTGACAGATGGCCATAACCCAGTCTTCCGTACCTTCAGGGTCTCCATCACAGATGTGGACAATAAAAAGCCAATTCTAACTATTGGTGACCTGGTTGTTGAGGAAGGGGAGACCAGGCTGATCACCCCTTTCGAGCTGACCGTGGATGATGGGGATACGCCTGACCATTTACTCTTATTCACAGTCATTCAGGTTCCAGTGCATGGCCAGATTTTGTACAATAACAGCTACCCAGTCACCAGCTTCACCAAACAAGACTTGAATGAGAATCTTATTAGCTACAGACACGATGGTACAGAAACCAGTCAGGATAGTTTCTCCTTCTCTGTGACTGATGGGACCCACACAAACTTTTATGTTTTCCCTGACACCAGCAAGGAGATCCACCAACCCCAGATGATGAGGATTCAGATCAGTTCGCTGGACAACAGAGTGCCACAGTTAGTGGTGAACAAGGGTGCCCCGACCCTGAGAAGACTTCCAGCAGGGCACCTAGGTTTCCTGATCACTAGTAAGGTACTAAAGGCAGAGGATCGAGACAGTCCACACAAGCTGTTGAAATACAGAATAACAGATGGGCCAGAGCATGGCTTCATCGTTAATGCTGGCCTTGGAAATGAGAGCGTTAGAACATTTATGCAAGGTTGGTGCTAATGGTTCTATTTGCTTATAAACATTGGGCTCAACGAGCTGTTATTTTGTATTATATTTTTTGAATCTTTGTTTAAGGGCGTTTAGAAAATAATGTCTTTTAAACTACAAAGTATATGCAAATGATCGGAATGATAATACATGCATTTTAAAAATTAAGCCTTGTTTTACCAATGGAGACACAATAGAAAAGTTCTGTGTTGTATGTGCATGCATTAATGTGTTTTCTACTTTGTGTTAAATGCATGTCTTAACCATGTACATAGTATGGTACCGCTCATAAGAAGATGAGATAAAAATCTGAAATGGTGATTTGCAGATCCCACACCTGTTGCTTTTTAAAGACTGAAGTACCTGTTTGCCTGCCTGGGTATTAAACTCAGGCTGAAAAAGTGCTAGTGTCTTCAGAGAAAAATGTGTGGAAAGGTTTGACATGTCACTGGATATAGTATTTAAGAAAAAAAAGGAAGGGGCCACGCAGTATAGCCTTAGTACTTTGGGTGACGTTTTGTGTGATTCTGTCCCACAGAGAAAGCTCAGTAGGTAGGGAGGCCTCCTTAGGTCATCTCCACCAAACCTGTGCAGAGGGAAAAGCCTTGGAAAATAGTGAGGCACAGTGAAGGGAGCCAGACTCCCTATAAATGTCCCTGTGCTGTAGCCAATCTTATGGGTTTTGCTGGATTTAGGACTGTCATTCATCTGTTCTGGATGGAATAGTGTGCTGAAAGCACTCACAAGGAAACTTCCAGCCTAGACGTTGCCTGCCTTCAGTGTTCTTTGACTATCAGCAGGGGGGAACAACATTTACCAAAATTCTCATTAGGCACTGTAATAGGATTAGAGGTCTCCATTATTTTTATGTGCTCAAGTATGATACATTTCTTTTGCAAGAGAAAACAATCTGGGGAGAGAAAAAGTCTTTATTTCCATTTTATGTATATATTTATAACTTCCAAACTTGTAGCTTTAAGATTCTGATAACAGAGTTTATTTTTAAAAGTCTGCAGTACATCTGCCAAGCTATAGTGTTGTGAAAAATCATTTGCCGTTCCTTCAAGAATGTTTCATACATTTTCAGTTGACAGAAAGCACCCAAATATGCCATGCCAAAAAAAGAGCAACTGGTAACCCCAGAGGAGCGAGTCTCTTAGTAGATCAGATTTAGTTCTGGAACAGCTTAGTGCTGAATGGAGTATAAAGAACATTTAGGTATGTCCCAAACATTTTTATATCAAATGAAATTGTTGTTTATTTAACTAAAATAAAAGTGGAAGACTTCTCTCATCTTCATATTGATGGAACATGGCACAGGATAATACATCTGCAACTTCTGGGTAATAGAAATATCTCGATGGTTTTTCCCTATTCTCTGGGAATATCAAATCAAAATTTTATTGACTTTTAGACCTAATTGTGATTTGTTTAATACATTCTCGTATTCACTCCAAATGTACTTGCAACAGTCTCATGTGTCATAGAAGAGCTTAAAAAATTAATTAAAGTTTTAAAAAAAAAATCTTTGCTCACAATAGATTCAAGTTAGTTATAGAAAAGTAATTCTTCCTAACGTGCTGAAACAAGGATGTGGCTTTAGTATTTAAAAATTAAATATTTATGGTAAAGCTATATCTCACTGTCTTTTTGCCATTTTTCTTTGACGTAATACCTAAATTTATGTTGTGTTACTGAGTATAGACCAGTATAAGAAGCCATGTTACTTTATACCAGTTTGGTTGCTGAAATGTTTTATGCACAAATAGCCAACTTCTTAATAAGTAATCAAATAGTAAAGGTAGAATGAACTATGTCCTATATTCTGTAGTAAAATTCTATGATGATTCATTAAGCATATTCTTTTCTTAGCTGATGTTGATGAAATGAAGATCAGCTATGTCCTGAAGGAAGGTGATAATGCTACCAGTGACATCTTCTATTTCTCCATTGAAGACAATGGTAAGATTAAGATACTTAATTATTCATATCTTAAATTACACCATCTGGAAGATTGTTCACATTAAATAAGCAAAGCATCTATTATTTCTTTTTAAGTAATACATAAAAGTGCCATGAACACATAGGAACACAAATCAGCATATTTTATGCATTTTAATGTATAAAGTCACAATTAATGCAAACTGCTATGGCAAGCTATGGACTCTTAACGGGATATACTGTTGTCACAGTGCTCTTTGTTACGGAAGACTGTTGGCAGTGACAGTCAGTCTCTTGTCAGCTGTGCACCTTACAAAAATTCAACTCTGCAAGGTGGAGCATTGGTGGGTTTGGAATCATGGCCAGTTACTGAATCAAAAGAGAAAATTTATGCTAAGGAGAGTTCAGTTGATCTAGAATTCATGACTGAGAGCCTGGTGAAGTGGTAAGATGGGCTGGTTAAGTCCATTTTGTTCTTATTTACACAGAAACTGATCCTTGTTTTGCACAATTTGTTACTGTTTCAAAGGCTTCAATAGACCAGTGATTATTTACATCAACTTATGCGTGTATATTGCATTTTTCTGTATATTCCTTTGATGATTCTTATTTTAAAATCTGTTCTGTTCTGTTTGTGTATTGGTGTTTTTTTTTCCCTGTAGGCTGCAGTATTTTTCCCAATCATCCACATGAATTAAGTTCACTGAGAATTCATCAAAATTGTACACAATTTCCTCTTAATTTAAGGCAGACAGGAAGAGTAATAATATGTTTGCAACTGAGTTAAATAACTTCTGTGTAAGGATTTGCCTTCACAATAATCTCTGTAAACTTCTGTAATAGGTTGATGTAATCCCGAGTGCATAGAACATGTCAGAATAGCATTCTAATACGGCATTTGACAGAAAGTGAAATTTGTGAGTATTTTCTAACAGGCCTCAAAAGGAGTCTGAAGCACCATTAAAATATTCTGTCCAAAATTGGCAAACTCCATAAAAAGAAATCCACATTGATAGTGATGATGATAGTCACTGAAAAGCAATGGTTTCTTTTAGTTTGCTAAAGCTTCTTATTCTGATTATTGCAAACCAGAAAATGAGTGTCTGGTTCTCTTGAAAACCAGTTGCTACGTTCTATCTATAATCAGTCTCTCTCTTCTCATAGCAAAATAAATCACTGCAGGTTTTTGTCCACCATTTGTTGGAAAACAATCCAGCCACAGAAGAGTATGTGCCTGAAAAATAAGCATTCTGTTACAGATTAAGAACTATTTTGCACTTTGGTTAGCTGAGACATTTTGATTAGCTGCAATTAACCCATTCATTTTATGACTTGAAGATGAATGTGAGCACCTTGGTTATGGCTTCCAGTGTTTTCCTTGCCCCATCTGTAGGGAACCCTTATTCTTTTCAGGCAGTGCACTGAGGGTATCAGTTAGCAAAACAATGAAATGTGACTTGCTTAGTTTCAGTTGTCCAAGAAGTAATTGAACATTTGGAACCAGTCATTTGATATTGTCACTTTGCTCATATATGAAAGATTATGTAGCCTAAGGGACATTAAAAACATTCTCAATGCTAGATCGACCACACCTCTGGTTCATTGTGGTTCTGTCAGGGACAAGTTTCTCATGTTTACAAATGGTGATGGACTAGTAGGCAGCTGGGAACATGTACAGTATTCATAGCTTGAAAGAAAGTATTTCCTTTCTAGTTAAGGTTTGGGTAAGCAAATAATTTCATTCAGCTGTCATTACACTGGGCTTCAGGAAGCTGGAAGACCTGTTTCAGAAGCAAAGTATGCACCAGCCCATTCCCCATGGCTGGCACATTTGTGTCCTTGGCAACTTTACAGCTGGAAAAATCTTCTCTTTTAGGAGCCAGTAGAGTAATTGGGAGACAAAGCTATGACAGGCTGAAAATGGCTTTTGGTTTGTGCTTCCTCTGGTTACGCTGAAAGAAGAAGGTTGAACGCTGGCCAGCTGAGGGGGCTGGAAAAAAACAAGCTAGATTTCACAAGCCAATTATTTTCTAGCTCTTTTTGAAGTAGTGTGCAACCAATGCAATTAAAATCAAATGAGGCTATTAATTTACGATAAATTGGAGACGTGTCCTTTGTCTATTTTGCTGAAATTTCCCTTGGAGCAGAGGAGAAGGTGCTGTGAACTGCTACCTGTGTTTCTTACAGGCGTCTTATTTTGCTGTCACTTGATCAATATGCAAGTCTTTCACTGATTGTGACATGAGTAAGTGTGGTACTATAATAACGATGAGAAACAATGGGGCAAAAAGAATGACATGACTGAACAGATGGTAATTCTTATTCCTTCTACACCCAGGGACACAAAGGGAGTCAGTTACTAGATTTTTTCATTAAGAGCACTTTCAGTCTCTGCTAAATGGAGTGATTCTTTCAGCTAGATTACTTCATCATCTGTCTGTTCCAGATATCAACAAACAGAGTGAGAAAAGCTGTGGCAGTAAATGTGTGTGGCTATGCCTGTAATGAAAGTATGTACTGACTGAAGGGCTGTTGTGTTCTGGTGTGACTGGCACAGCTACAGGAAGAGTATACGGCTACAGGAAGGTGTGCTGAGTGAGTAACATCTGGAAGTTCACTTAAAACTTGCTTGGTGTGGGAAAGAAGATTGAAAAGTCAATGCTGTCAGTACTGCTGCAGCACAGGAAATGCTTTTAAATGCAGTTCTATCTGGATTAGTCTTTTGATGGCTTTGGTGCTTAGAAATGCATTACATGTACTCTCTCAGGGGTGCTTACCTCCCCAGGGAGTGCCTGAAAGAAGGCACAACTGTAATAGCAGTTGTACAACTCAGGAAAAAATACTTAAAGGCCCAGTAGGAAGAGAGACTGAACACTGCTCTAGTGCAGTTTGCAGCTGCATCAGCAATGCTCAAGAAAACCCCTGCTATTTTCTATGTTTTTATGTTCGAACTTCTAAAATCCTCTTAAAACCATTTGATTTTGCTCAGTACAAAGGAAAATGAGCAATAAAGCACACGTGCTTGGGAGGAGTGCGTACCCAACGTAAGGAGAAAATGCATGGGTTTTTCTCTGTCTTATCACTCCCCTTGCACAAACACAATCAGGTTCTTCTGGACAGAAGTTTCAGCCTTTAACGGGAGAGTATACCTTTAGAATAATAGCATTTTGTCTAACCTGAGGGTAGGAAAGATTCCCTTAGGTTCTTTATCTGAATAACTGCTTGTTCTGCTGTTTAAGAGAGCTGCTGGGAAACCTTTATCAGCGATATGTGTGAGAAAGAATGGCTTGCAGCTTTCAGAGAAGTCGATCCCTCTAACTTGAGCAAACTGTTCCCATTCCTGCCATTAAACTGAAGATTTGAGCAGAAGCACTGGAATTTTAACCTACTAATTATTGGTGCGTGCTGGCAGCTCCGAATTGTGAGTGTTCAGTGTTGATCCTGCAGTTTGTTTCACAGACCAAACATGGGTACAAATTGAACACAAAGCAGGTAACATTCAGCTGGTTTTTCATGGTTTGTTCCTGGGGTGAATATATAGATAACATCATGTTAAGTTTGTTCAAAGATTTATAATGGAGCAATGACATGCAGTAAACCCAGAGTGGTTATTTTTGACTTTGCCATATTTGATTTCAGAAGTATTTGTTAATTTTCCTTGATGATTTTCATGCAAAGATCAGCTTAGTTAGACTTGGTTAGTCCATGTGGTTTATGTTCAGTGATACTTTGTATGAGTAGCTCCTTTATTTACCTGTAGAGTTCACCTTCTTTTATTTTGTGCGTTTTTAGTACACTTAACCTTTTGACACTCCTGTCATTGCTGCCCTCTGGACCTTGTTTTCAATTACTGCTGCCAAAAGAATAATGAGAGCCTGGTGATACTGAAAGCTACAATGTTTTGTTGGTGTGAACTCTGTGGGACTAGTTCAGGCTCCTTTCAGACCTTGTGTGGAATGCGATTCTAAAGCTTAGAATTCCCTTTGGGTAAAGGGATGCTATGGAAATACACTAAGGTGTATTTGCAATCCATAAATCTTAAATATAATCTTGTATTATGTACTTCTAGCTACTAAAAATAGCTCTGTAGAAAGAAAAATTTAGAATATGATCTAAAGTGTGAATTTGTTCTGTGCTCAATGTGGTCCCAGATCCACGGGGTAAAAATCTGACCCTGCTAAAAGTAGCAGGAGCTTTGCTGTGAATTCTACTTTGTAATTTCACTCGGAGGCCTTCTAATCAGTATTTGATTGGTGCTACTGCAAATAAATTGCATGGAGGAGGTGTGGTTGGGTGAAAAACCTAAGGAAAACCTAGCAGTTCTCTGGTCATATGTGGGTTTTCCACCTTTTTTCTTAGTTTTTGCTTTCCATAGACAGAGTGTTCAGCCAGGGAGCTGATCCAGGGACTGATCTAGGCTTCCCTGAGACTGATCTAAGGAGCTTCAGCCTTTTATCTTTAAACTTGTTAGTGTTTTTCTAGGCAAGGAGTATGGCTCCTTAATTCTGGATAATCTCTTGGGGTTTTGATTGACGGTTGTACCTAAGAAGGTACAAGAATACAGGCTTTTGTAATTCTGTGAGCTACACAGTTCTTGCAGTTTCTAATACAGTATTGTAGCAAGTCACATGCTTTCTTATAAAATCTAGAAAAGTTACATCTGGTCGCTTGACAGTAGGTTTTCTCATTAATGCACAATGTGGAAGTGAAAAATTAACCTCTTAGCAGGAATTAAATGGTGTTTAGTTGTTTCTGTTTTGTTGTTTCCATTTGTAACACAAACTGAAATATGGCAATTGTGTCAGCTTGTTAACAATCCTTCGTTTGAATTTGATCACCTAATCTGGCAGAATGTAGTTAATGATCAATCTTAATATCTGGTGAGGTTTGTGCATGTTAATGACGGTATTTATCTAACACAGCTGTCCACTCTTATGTGTAGGTAAGGTTTTCTCTAATTTTACTAGTGATTTTACAGATCAACTTAGTGTTACCGTATGCAAGTCAGGGTACCATCCTTTTGCTAAAAATTGCTCCTTTTTAGTAGGCAGGTTTTGTGCATCTTTCTGCTCACATCCACAAATCTGAAAGTAGTTTGCAGACCTTGCAAAAGATGTTGCAGAATTTCACCACTTTCAGACACAAAAGTGCCTCATTTGAGAGGGAAGGAATTTCCAACTGATGAGCCATCTCCACGTAGTCTTAAAAAACACCCCAAGCTATATGTCTCCCAAGTTAAATAGAATTTTTAAGGAGCTTACAAAAACTTTTTCATTTTTAATAAAGTTTGAAAACATTAGTCAGCAAAGATGTATGAATTCTTATGCAACAAAGCTTGTCAAATAACTTGCACTGCAGGAATCTTTTGAATTCAATGGGAAAATGCCTTCCATTTTTGATGTGGTTTTGGTGTGCTCTAATTTGCTGTCATTCTTGACAGCACTGAATGATGCGTTTTACCTGTGTTGACCTCAAGAATGAAAAGCCATTAGGTGGGGAGGCTTTATTTTGATACAGTTGTTTGCAAAGGCATTATGTTTCTGCTGAAAGGAGAGAACCTGAGCAATAGTGGAATGAAAACATTGAAGTGTTTCTGACATGATTTTGATTCATCTCTTCATCTATTGCTGTTGCAAGATACATGCTCTACAGTGTTTTCAATTCTAAAGCCAGATTTTCCAAATGAATCAAGTTACACACTTGAAGACAAGGCTTTATCTGTTTATTTTTTATTTTAATCCTCCCCTCTGAGCTGCATCACCATTTCTGCTGATACAAGATGTTTATTTTTATTACTGTGTAATGGAGAACAATCGTACTAGAACTGAGGAACTGAATGACAGTATTGTTTTTAAGATGCAAGAAATTATTGTTCCACTCAGTGCTAATAAGCCCCCCTACTAGATTTCTTGTACAAATTTTGTCTGAATTTGTGAAGACCTAGTGAAACTGGAGAAACTTTCTTGGGGGAAGAAATGAGAATCATCATTGATTTAGAAAACTTTACCAGTAAGAATAGATTAAAGGATTTGGTACTGTTTATTCTGGAGTAAAGGACTCAGAAAAAGTATGTGGCATTTGTTAATAGAAATGAGAGGAAGAGAATGAAGTGTTCTTCTTTACTATTATGGTTAGCAAAGTTTACTTTTAACACCCTGTATAATGTGAGATGGCTGAAAGTCAATAGTTAAATTGCAGGGCACAAGAAGATCTTAGTTGACAAGTTGATCTGTTTTGCCTCCCCACTATATGTATGAACATTATTGACGTCTTGAGGTGCTTGATGGGAGAGATTGAGAGTCAAAAAGATGCTGATGGTCATCTCTGCTTGAACATTTTCAGTTTCATTTTCCTCTCTGTGCCCTGACACTACTGGGTTCTATCATTAATCCTTACAATTTTGAACTATCAGTGCAATCAAGGTTTTATGTCCCCTCCTTCCCAAACCATCTTCCTTCCAATCTCCTTTCTATTCTTTACTTCCCAAAGCTGCTTGACTGCTCTTCTCTTCCCTCATCAATCTAACTTTTCAGCCTTCTGTTAGTTCCCTGCTGTGATGTCTTCTGTGGTGTTTTTATTTTTATTAAAAAAAAAAAAAAAAAGGTAAATTGAAATCAGGTATTTCTCCTGTAAATTCTTCAAGCCAGGTGGTTTCAGCTGAAGGGGACCACGAGGTCATTTGCTGTCTTCTGCTGTGTATTCCAGCTAATTTCACTCAGTTACTTTACCGAGTCCAGAAGCCTTTTCTTTGAACTAACACATTTCATAGAGTATCTAGGCTTGATTTTTATATTAAAAGTGTAAGTAAGTAAAAAGGAAAAGCCAAACTTTCCAGGCTAATATGTTCCAGTAATTAATCATCCTCACTGAGGAAAAAGCATGTGTTTACAAAAGCTCGAGTAGTCTGGCTTCACCTTAGGGCTACAAATTCTTCTCATGACAGTGCTACATTGAAGAATTGTTTATCCCTCTTGGCTTTCTCCTAGAAATAATATTTCTGCTCTGCACTCAAAGTATCTTTTGGTTTTCTTTTGACTGAGCTTTTGAAGTCCGGGTGTTTTTTTTGTTATAAAAAAAAAAAAAAAAAGGTAAATTGAAATCAGGTATTTCTCCTGTAAATTCTTCAAGCCAGGTGGTTTCAGCTGAAGGGGACCACGAGGTCATTTGCTGTCTTCTGCTGTGTATTCCAGCTAATTTCACTCAGTTACTTTACCGAGTCCAGAAGCCTTTTCTTTGAACTAACACATTTCATAGAGTATCTAGGCTTGATTTTTATATTAAAAGTGTAAGTAAGTAAAAAGGAAAAGCCAAACTTTCCAGGCTAATATGTTCCAGTAATTAATCATCCTCACTGAGGAAAAAGCATGTGTTTACAAAAGCTCGAGTAGTCTGGCTTCACCTTAGGGCTACAAATTCTTCTCATGACAGTGCTACATTGAAGAATTGTTTATCCCTCTTGGCTTTCTCCTAGAAATAATATTTCTGCTCTGCACTCAAAGTATCTTTTGGTTTTCTTTTGACTGAGCTTTTGAAGTCCAGTCAGAATCCAAACTTGTGTCTCTGCACGTGGTGCTGCTTTGTTATGTAAATGTATTTGCCAGCTAGAGCTGATGAATTTCTTACCACAGCATTATTTTACACAACGTAGGCATCTGTATGTACTTCATTCCTAATATGAAATACTTTTCCAATAAGGCAATAATTATTTTTGTGTCCTTTTTGCTGTGTCTACCCCATTTTCTCAAGGGCCTTTTTTAACTGTAGAAAGCAGAACTGCGTGCTGAATTCCTATTCTTAGAAGAGAAGTAAAATAACCTTGAAGCTCCTGATTGCTGTTCTCCCCATTGTAAACCAAAGGATTCTCTAGCTCTAGTATTGCAGTGGAAGATTATTTATTATTGGGTTTGGGTTTTTTCTGCTTTGCATAAGAGATCCTTTTCGGAAATGCAGCTTTCCAGGACAAGGTGCCTCATTCCATACATACTATCTACTTTATTTGTTGATAAAATCTAAAAGATCTCTGTAAAACTTTGCAGTTGGACGTATTGAAATGTGGGGTTTGTTTTAGTAGACTCTGCCTACTGAGCAGCTCAGTTAGTTCAGCAAATTTTTCCCCATTCTTGTCTCTTTTTTAACTTTTTAAACCACCCATTATCATCAAGTATTACCAGAAAAGATGATGTCTTCCTAGATCACAGAAGGAATAGATTAGCATCCCACTGAGTACTAACCTTTATTAATCCCATTTAGAAATAGCACTTTCTGAACCAGAGTAAGATCTGCCAGCTGCTTTATTATTGGCACATACTACATGTGTTTGAAGAGTACATGGGATTGTTGTTTTTTAATAATAATAATATGGTGTTCAGCCCTTTCTAGTGTCAGTTTAGAAACTGGATTGTGTACTTTAGAAAGTAGTTCCTTCTCATAGTACAAGGCCATCAGTCTGATTTTATCCATAACAAAGAAGAAATTTGTGCTGAACGTTTCTGTCCTTCCTGCACCTCTAGTAATTTAAGCATCTCTTTGTAAAAAATGATGTTGTTATTTAGGTTTTGAATCTTTTCTTATTAGGAGAGAGGATGTAGGTGAGCTCCTTGGACAACAGATAAAGTTAGGTTCTTTTTGTCTGCTTACCTGACATCTTTGGTAATATTGGATTTCAGTTCTCAAAAAAAAAGTTGAGTAAATATTTCTCATTTATCACTTAAGGAGCATTGTTTTCAAAAACAGGATGTACTTAAATGATACAATTTTTTAGTGCTGCTCAAATTGCTGACTGATGGTCTGTGATGCTCTTCCTGAAGATCTGGCATGCCTTGGGCACTCAGCTGTCCTCCTCTGGTTCTTTGAAATCTCAGTTTCTTTTTCTTCTGCATGTCTTTTTGCAGTTCTTCTTTACCTCATTCCTTTTTTTTTCCTATGTTATGTATCAGTAATCTCTACCAAAAAAAAAAATTCAATTACTGTCTGTGTCTTCAGGGTTCACATGGGCCTGTGATTTGTCTTTCTAATGTCTTTGACAGCATAAGTAGGTAATTTTCTTTAAAGTATTATTAAAAGGAAAATATTTCTGTTCCATAACTGTTGTCAGTGATGGGAATTTTAAGCACAAGGATTAAACGTGCATTTAAAATGTTATGAAATGGCTCCTAGTTTAACCTCTTGTAATTAGAGGGGCAGAGATTCCCCTGTAATTCTCTTAACCTCTGGTGAACCATCTGAATGCATAGGTGGGCAATTAGAAATTGAAGTATAGTTTCAAAGTGCAAATTGTGAATCCAGAAGGTATTTTAAGTAACACAGAGCAAATTAACTTAAAAATGTATTTTTATATGCTTTTCTGTTGGGCATTGATGATGCCCTTTACATGTGTGATACATTCAGGAAAGTGTTGTTATTCCTTTCTCTGTCACTATCCACGAGTTCGGGCAAGAAAAAAAGACCATATAAACCTGTTCTATATAATATGCCTGACTCAGAAAATAAATTTACTTTTTCTGCTCAACATGCATCTCCTGCAGTACTCAAAATGTTTTTAGGATACTGTGGGATTCAGTTTCCTGTGTTTGGAACTCAAGCTCAATTATGCAAAATGGAAATTGAAATAGCGACAAGTTGCAAACTTGTTAACTGGTTTCACCTAAATTTCCTTGAAGTTTATTGTCAGTATCAGCACAGAGCTTCTCAGCATCAACCTCTTTGAAATCTGAGTCTAATATTTTCCATTTGTTTCAGCTTGTTATCAGTTCTTAGAAGCCAGCTATTCTGAAACACTAGAAAATGCATTTCAGTATTGTTATTCATCTGTAAAAAATTAAGTGAAGGTACGTTAATGGACAGAATATGCAGACCAGACGCTACTCCAAAGCAGTATCTTCCAAAGGAGGTTATAAGGGGGTTGTGTCCCAAGAGGCAAGTCTCTGAGTCTCCAGAACTCATGAGGGGTACAGCTGCTGCATTAATAGCACTCATCTTGATGAAGGTGGTCCCAGATTCTCCCTTGTTAGCTTCATCCTTTGTGATGAGCCATTGTGCTCTTCCTAAGGCAGGGCCTGCATTGCCTTATGCCGGCTGTCTGATCATTATGTAGACAAAGGAGAGAGCCATTGTGCTCTTCCTAAGGCAGGGCTTGCATTGCCTTATGCCGGCTGTCTGATCATTGCTGGGATGGAGAGGAGGAGTGTGGGATTTTCTACCTACAATGCTGTGACCAGGAAAATACTTCTTTTAAGTATTTGACTTCTCACGTGTCATTTGAACTTAACTGGCACCAGTGATGAGACTGAACTTTCCAAGGTCAGCCGTGTTCCTGTCCATTACTCTGGATTGTGCTCTTCTTACCTGTTATGCAGGAAGTGGCTTCACAGGTCAACAACATTGACATTAGCCCTACCTAGGAAAGAAATCTCTCTGAAGTTAGGCAGCTGCTCTTCCTGATGTTATAGAGTTTTATGACATTTCTTTGTGATTGCAGGTAAAGAATGAATAGCATATTCTTATTATTCTCAGATGGCAAAGCTTTCTGGCTTAAGGTACTGTCCATTGTTCAGCTTCTATCTAGTATGGTGCTTTAAGAAGCCTTCCCTAATGACTGCCTGTAGTATCCACCGTGTTGCCCAGTTTTGACAGGTTGATGTAATTTGGAGAATTATGAAGGCCATAACTTCCTGAGACAATCATCATGCTTATGAACCTTGCAGATTCAAACTGCAGATCAGTCAGTTGCCTCTTGCTGGAACACTTTAAAGGTCAAACCATAACATAAATCTTTGGCACTGATCCTTGATTTACAACACCTCCAAGGTCTCGCTGTGAAGCCTCAACTTCTTCAGGGACCTGAAATGCCAAGCATATTAAAGTATGTTGCAAAAGAGCATTGATTCAGGGGAGGAACTTAATTTATGGTTAAAGCTACCATTTGCATTATGGATGGGTAGTTTTATCTCACGTTAGCACACATGGAAAGTTACTTTTTGGAAAATATAGAGGCTTTGTGTTTATGATGAAGGCTCTGCACTTCTGAGTTACGATTAGCATAAGGTAATTGCATCCTTTGTGCATTGAACCTGTGTGTTGTCAGCCATGATGTTATTTTTGCACAGAGAATGATAAACTTGGTAATAGATCTTTCCTCTCTACTTAATTTGATGGTTATGAAATGTACTGCATTTTGGCACTGACTATGTAACAGCATAACTGAAATTATATTTTGTTCAGGATGGAGTATGCAGGAGCATGGGTAGAATGAATGCCTCCATTGATCTTTTCCTCCTGCTTTCTCCTAAATGAGCCAGAGAGATTCAAAGAATTGTTGTTTTCAGAGACTGGGATTGAATTTGTAACTGTGATGAGCACTGTTTGAAGAACAAACACAGGAAGAACGGCCTTTTTTAAGAATGTCATGTATATCTATCTACTCAGCTGTATTTATCTATCTATATCACTTTGATCTTGTCCCAGCATCGTGAACAAATTAAGCTGCTTCATGTAATCAGGCAGTTCCAACAATAACAGTCTACCTCAGAGTCAGGCCTATGGTTCTCTTGAAAGATTTGTACAGTTTTTTTCCAATCCACGTGGTAAATTTTCAATTTTTATATTCACTAAGATTACAATGCATAGTCAGTTCATCATAGTTATTGTGACTGGAACCCGTCACTATACCTTTTATTATATTTGGTGAATGTGAGGCATCAGATAACTTAATTATTGTTGTTGCTGTTCTATGCTAGCACAGGCAGCGATTGAGCTGTTGGGAAGGAGACTACGAGTTCAGCTGCTATCCTCTAACCTGGCACTGACAGGTTAGAGATTCCTTTTGGATTTTGGATCTTAGCAAAAGGGCTAAGGGATAATCAAATCCACATCTAAAGGTTTTCTCTGCCAAGTAACGTAGTTTCTAGGACAGAAGTTTGAAGAGTATTTTTAAAAAACAAATGTGTTCCAGTTAATCTGTCTGCACTTAATTAGGTTGTGATCTTTTCTGCAGATTCAAGGCTTAGCATAAAGGAAACAGTTGCCAAATCAGTACGTCCACAGGGAGAAGTTACCATTCTTCTCCTTTGTGTACCACATGCAATAACTCAGTCATCGATTTTTTTCTTCAGTGGCAATTATTTACTTGTGCAGTTTGGCTCTTCTTACGTTTTCAGCAGTAATCTCCTAATTTCAACCTGCTCTGTGACTAAATGGCATTGCCATCACTTGTTTGCCATGTCATGAAATTGCTGCCAGGCTTTCTCTGTCGTGATACAGTGTGTAAGTTACGATGAAGCTCTTGTCAAGGACAACTTATGTGCTTCATGAGCTCTGTGAGTAGGAGTGAGGTTGTATGCAGGAGCATTTATTTCTATTTTGAGTACCCACTTTACTTTCCTTTAAGCAGGCTTGCCTAGGGACTGTCCTGGCCAAGTGTGATAACATGAGCAGGTTTCACGGTGCTCTAGTGCTTGTCTTTATTTTCCACAAAATGAAATTGTATAAAAAATGAACATTCTCTTGAAACACAACTGCACTTTTTCGGGGAACCCAGCTGGCACTGCCTTTTGAGGATATCAAAGGACAGCGTATATGGGCAAGCAGCCTTCATGTGTGAAGAAGTCAAGATTGTCACAGAGTTATGGGGGCAGAAAATCAAGAAAAAGGGCGGTAAAGGCATTCATCACTTTTTGTAATGCTGATCCTTGTTAGACAAATTCTGATTTCTATAAGGATCCTGGATAAGCTCCAGGTGATTACCCTGTTGTGGAACTTCAGCCAACATCAAGTGGTTGGAGAGTTCAGGAAACCTTTTTGTTGTTATCCATCCTAATTTACTGGTCTTACTATGGCTCTGCAAAAGAGCCATGTGGCAATGATCTTTAAGCCTGAGCAGGCATTTCACCAGAGAGTAAAAGGGAAGGCCTTTGAAGCATGAAAGAAACATATGTTTCTGTGGTATCTCTTGGCGCCTCTCCAGAATTTAGACAGGTGTCTGTGGAGCCTGGTGATTAGTCTTTCTACTTTCATTTATGGTTTATTACTTCCTGTATTAATTTCCCTTGGCTGCACTGTAAAGCATGTTTATCATACTGCCCTTTCAAAAGCTTATAGTCAAGTCCCACAACCCCATTCTATAAGCCCGTAAGGCTCTTACATTCTCATGATAAAAGAATCATTGCCAACAAGCATATTCTGTATATTGTTCTCATGATATTTTAGCAATTTGGGAAATCATTTGTACAGGTAATCAGACATGACAGCTTGTAAATGGATTGACAGCTGTTTGAAACAACTGATTCTAAGGAAGCCTGAATTAGATCAGATGTGTTAGGGTGGGTAAGGATCAAAGACAGACCATGAGTATATGCAAGACTAAGGGGTAAGGACATTTCTAATGAAGGATGTATCACACCAGTTTTGCTGGTTCATCAGTTCAAACGGCTTGCTGAACTCTTGAATGGGTTTGTTACTGTGAAGATCTGGTAGAATTCTCTGGTGAATTCTTCTTCAGTGTATGGACAGCTTGTAAACTGAATACTGCACAATTTAGGCTAATTGAATTGGTTGATGTTGCTTTTTCTGCAGTGGCAGGTAGTTTCTGTAATTAACCTAAACATGGAAATGAAGAAGATTCCTTGGAATATAGCTTTTAATGTAGTTAATACAAAAAAGGATGGTGGTGGAAGAGCAAAATCCCACAGTTACCATGACTTCTTTCAGGCTGAATACAGTCCAGAAAAGCAGAGACTTTAGTATTAGCTTTACCTACAAACATTTTTCAAGGAACACTCATCACTTTATTAAGGAAGTACACTGTCTGCAGAGCCTTCTGCATAATAAAAATCCAAGAGCCATCTAAAGCAAACAAGTCACAAGGAAGTTTTTTATTTCCTTTTTTTTTTTTGATGAAGATTTTTCTGACACAGAAAGTTTGCTTGTTCAAATTAAGGTGAAAAATTACCAAAGAGCTCACTCTTAGTTTCTTTCAGAGGCATGTTCCAGGTTTTTAATATTTTGTTGTTGTTGTTAACTTCACTATTCTTATGTTCATTAATTCTGTGTGGGTTTTTTTTTCTCTTTTCTCTTTTTTTCTCTGAGTCTTTCCAAACAAGGAGACCTTTGTGAAATAATAACTAGCAAGCTCTTATTTCCCATCTGTCTTGTATATACCTTCATTGGACCACAGGCCTGATTTCAGGGTAGTTTATTGTTGTTTGAGCCACCTGGTTACGAAGAAAATTAATTTGTTCTTAAATTAAATGAGGAGTAGGAGTTAGACTTAACAAGCAGAATATGTCAGACTATGTATGTAGATGACCTCTAATAAATTTTGTAGTATCCCTGTAATGATACTCTGAGGAACAACTGGAAATGCCTTGGATGGTGGTAAGGGGCATCTTTGTGCCTTTGCACACACATCTTTCCACAGTAGCTCTGTCTCAGTCCCTGCTCCATCTCCCTTTCCTGAACCCTCCACTTTTAAACTTTCCATCTCCTTCTAAAAATGGGTCTGTTTCCAAACAAAATATGTCCTGGCTAGACTACAGTTATCTACAACTGAGGCTGTTAGAAAACAATCAAAAATTAGACAAACCTGTAACACAAAACTTCTTTTCTTTGTATTTTTCTCCTAATTGTACTATTAAATGCAACTCCCCTCTACCAACAAATCTGGTTTATGTAGAAGTGCAGTGATGATGGTTTGTTGCAAACACCAAGTTCCTTTTTGCCAGAACAAAAATTCTTGGGCTTCTCGGGAACTCCTGTGCTTGAAAATATTTACAGTCTCTGGAGCAGCAGTCAGTTTGTTTGAGAGCTGCTTTTACCATCTGATCTCTTGCGGTGTCTTCATTTATCTGAAAAACTCTAAGAACGAGGAATGCCTAGTTGATGGAGGACACCTTCCCAACCATGCAGGCTAAACCATCTTCCTCCATGCTAATAGTTAGAGTAAATTGGAGCACATATTTTTTTGTGTTCCAGTAAGCTGAACAGTCTGTAATGATGACTTCCACTGGATAAATAGTTTTAGTATAGAACCACATAGTGCAGAAAAGTATATTATTGTGAGGCTTTAAGGACATTTTTTATCTTGAGTTAATGGCTTCTAGAAAGACTATAAAGATATAGTGTAAATGACAGATTTTAACAGAAGAATACAATACTTGATTTAGGTGGAGGATGACAGAGTCTGGGCAGAGATTACTAATTTATGATAAAAACAGGTCAAAGCAAAACAACTATGGCAAAGAACATGAGTAAAAACACTGGAGTCACAAATGAAGTAACACTCTATCCTGATTGAGAATACGGCAGCATATCAGATTGTGGTTGTTTTTTTTTACAAAATGTGTGTAGTTTTTGTTATATTGATAATACACTGCAACCCCCCAGTCCTGGAGGGGGAGTGGGGAAGGGTGGGCAAGCGAATGCAAAAATGGGATGTGGCTTTTGGTCTGCTGCGCAGGCTCGCCTCGTGTTTCACTGCAGGCACTGGCTCATCATTCTCATATTACAGATCTCCTAGTCAACTTCCAGGTCTCTTGGAATTTGGGTGGATGAAAAGATGAAATCCTCATAACTGGGTTAGATTTAAAAGCAGAGGGCCAAGGTCATTCAACCTGTGCACACCAACCTTCCACCACAAGCTGCAATAATGAAAGTAGTTCCAGTGAAATATGAACAACACTGCCTGTTCCTTTAACCCCCCTGTCCAACCACACCAAACAGGAAAAAAAATAATCTTGAGCATAAGCAGTTGTATGTAGATTCATTAAGGGTTCCAAATTTCTAGATGATAACTGAAATCAGGCATGAATTATAAAAAAACATGAATTATGATTTAAAGGACGTGTAAAAGTCTTGACTATGGTGCAGTACCACTGTTTTAAATTTGTGCACTCAAAGAGATCACGTGTGCTTTTTTGTCAGCTAATTTTTGCTCCTTTGATAATTACTGCTCTTTTTTAACACTTGCAATCTTTTCCTATTTTTGACTTGCATGCGCTTAAAGAAAAAGTGTGATAATA
This sequence comes from Calidris pugnax, assembly GCF_001431845.1. Lineage (NCBI taxonomy): Eukaryota > Metazoa > Chordata > Aves > Charadriiformes > Scolopacidae > Calidris > Calidris pugnax. Next base: position 5,469,960 of record NW_015090920.1, read on the forward strand.
TACAGCAGCCACTTTTGACATGTATTCTGCACTTTGCATTTAGATATTTTTTTAAGGGGTTTTATAAATTGCTCACTGTTTGTTTTTATTTGTTTATTCTTCAAAGTTAAGTCTAAGGTCTTCTGAAAAGCTGGCATGTCCTTGCCATAGAATTTATGTTATAATCAGACTTAAGGTATTTGGGTGAACAGAGCTTTAGAAAGCCATTTCAACAATAATTTGATGTTTCTCTAGATTTTCCTTTACCTCGGGTAAAAGTAGCTGCTTAGAGTAGGCCAAGGAAGATGACTTTTTCCTGAAAAAAGTGGGTTTTTTTCTACGTTGATAGCTTATGCTGTTATTTCAGCTCTTGAGACATTCAGGAGAGGAAAATCTACTAATTAGGTCAAAAGTAAAGACAAAGACCTAGTCCTCTTTTACATCTTCTAATTTTGTAATTTGTGCTTACAGTATTAATTTTATAGAAAAAATCTATAGAATTTAAAAAATAAATTATTTTTAGGAACAGTAACTCCATTTCTGAATTTTCAGTCTGAAGTTATTGCTGACTGTTTGTTTATTTAAAGTTTGTTGGAAAATACTTTTGTGAGAACAAAGTTTTCTTGAGTCCAGTAGTATGTCTGCCTGCTGCTTGTCTGAGTTAGACCTTCTGTGCATGCCAGACAAGGAAGGAAGATAAAAGAAGATTAGGGATTAATGGCAGCTGTTTTAGTTGGCCTGCTCGGAACAGCCACTTGTTCCTTCTGAGCCAGAATGTTTGCTCATTAGAAATACCAGACTGAGAATATTCAGTCATTAAAATACAGCCTGATGTTGTGGTACACACCGAACAGCAACAAAAAAAAAATTACCAAACCCCTTTCTAAATGCATCTATGTAAATGCAGGGGGAAATGAGATATCTGGGTCTGGGGCAGGGGAGACTGTTGTTTTGCTTTGTTATGGAGGTTTCTTTTCTTCTTTTAGTTTCTTAGAGCATGACTTCTCTGAAAAAATAACTGCTTGAGCCATAGTACAAGATTAATTTTGTTCAAAATAAAGAAAGAAGAAAAGCTGCCTAGTTCTCAACCAATTCTACATTTTCTGACCTCCTATCTGTCCCTTGCCCAAGAATTTTTAAAGATTTTTGTGTGGTAGAGGGATGAGTACCCATTTGTGACTTAGCTAGAAAATTAAGAGATAGCAAATTTATGAATTAATTTAGATTTTCTCTTCCCTCTCATCTCCCTTTTTAAGTTTTCCAGCACTTGGAACTACTTCTCTTTCATGTATCTGTAAGTTTACTTTCTTTTTATGAGCTGGTGGGTTTTGTTCTTTCTTCCTTCTGTGCTTCTCCAATTTTTCATTCCTTTTATTTTCTTCACTGTTTATTCCCTTGAACTGCTTTCTATCTTTCTGGTCCCTTTCAGTAAATTTTAGCTATCCAGAAAATCAAAGCCAACTGCAAATATGCTTTTATCCACAGAGCAGCTGTTGTAAAGAAACATAACTTCCCTTGAAGGAATTGATAGAAACACTGCCAACCACCTAAGCTGAACCAAAGTCTGAGGTGGTGGTCGGATGGACTTTTCACCAGAGCGAAAAAGAAAGAAAGTGTCCTGAAATTGGGTTATTAATGTACTATTCTTTACTAATTTACAACTGCTGAATATATACTTGTGCTGTCTGTGAGGTTTATAGCATGCAGGACCCATGTGCCAAGCACATGGCCAACTTTTTCCTCCTTGTATTAATCTAGCCTTTTTCCCCAAGATCTAAGAGCACTTGGCATGACATCAACCCTTGCTTAGGGGTAATAAGACCAAGAAAACATAAACCAGGATAGTATTTTTAAGGAAGACACTAAATATGGAGGGCTGTCTTTCATGAAACTCATGAGATTTTTATGACATTTTCTTTCATAAGAAAAACCTTTCTGCCTTTGTTAGATTTATGAAGTTGATGGTATGAGACCTCCCTTGAAGGCTTCCCTCTTTGGCCAGGAAAAGGCTGATGGACTTTATGCTGAAAGGCTTACAGCCTTATTAGTTATAATATCTTGTTGGAGTACCTCTGTGTATCGTAACTGTAGAACTGGCAACCATCTGATTTCATACTGGCCTGTTTTTAAGATATGGTTTGTTTCTGTGTTCTCTGTTTCTCTGAAAAATGCAGATGTAAAATACTTTATATGAATACTTAATTTTTCCAGCAATTGTCCCTACATGTATATTCTTCCTAAAAATTGCAAAATGGGAAGCTGCAAGATTTTACAGCTTTTGACCCATATGCAAGTAATCTGATGAATTTGTGGTTTAGTTAGAAAATAGAGATATTTAAGCATATATTTGGAACACACTTTACAGAATAAAGGTCTCCTGCATGTTATTTTTAAAGTAGAAATACTGAATCCTCAGGTGGGTTCCTTATACTACATTTTATTATCTGTTAAAAAACTACAGGAAATATATTAACTTTAAAATGTAACCATCTCCTGCTGTAGTCTTTTCCCAGTTCTGAGGTGAGGAATGGGTGAAGAAGTTGTGAGGAGGTAGATAAGTGTTGAACCTCGTATTAGTATTGGGCATAGTACAAGTTCCTCTGCTATCCTTATTTTCACTGAACTTGAGCAGGCCAAGGTTGGGAACCTGCTGTTGGAAGTGCACTTATCAAATGAGATGTCTGTTTGAAAAGGACACAAAATTGTCTAGAAGTGTGAGTGGGTGTTTTGCTATTCGCATATTAAAAGATGGGGCCAAAGGGTGTTCCAGACATTTGTCTTCTAGGATGCTAAGTTCTGTGATATTCCGAGTAAGAGAAAACTAGATCAGTTTATTTTGAGTCTATTTTAACCCTACAGAGTGTTTGGGGTCCGCTTTTGGGATCATTTTGTTTCATGCAGGAGTTCACAAAAAGCCAGGTATTGAGTTCAGTTGGATGTGACATACGTACCACTGAAAAGTGATGTATATCTTTAGCTCTCTTGCTCTCTGATCTTTCCTAGTGATGATGAAAGGAAAAGACATTTTCTAACATTTGTGTCATCAGCTCCAGAAGTCAGTCATCAGATCCTTTGATACATACTGTGCTGAGATTGCCAATACTATAGGTGAACATATGCAATACTCTCCTGTCCCCCCCCTCCCCAGTGCTTCCCAACAGTATGGTTTTTTGCATGTACTGAACGCTAAAAATAACAGATGATGGGAAGTTCTACTTCAGTTTTCCAGCAGCATTAGGTTGTGACTAAATAGTCTGGGGATAGCCATATTGCAGTTTAACCTTCCTAAGCCCCTTCCCACTCTGGCAGTAGGAGCAGACATTTCCAAAAGAAAATATTTGTAGAATACCTGAAGAGTGATGAATATGTCTTTGCTAAACAGCCATATATAACAGTGCATTTACGTACACATATAAGTGTGTTTTGTATGTATAGAGGAGGAGTCTGTATGTGTTTTCTATATATGTAAGGGGGGGTTTAAGTGCAAATGGATGACTACCTGTGACTGGAAACAAGTGTGCAGGTGAATCCATCACATCTGGGTTGTGGCTCTATATAGATCTATATAGCAGTTCCTCAGTAATTTCACACTTGAGAACTAGCTTTTGACTGCAGTTGTTGACTAGTAGGAAATTGACTGTTTTATCACAAATTTATTATTGAATTAAAGTTTTTTCATGTTGTGAGCCTTTTGATTGGTTTTGGTTTTAATCTACCCTTAAATCGGAGTTTCTCTTTTTTTCCAGTCCTTCCTTTCAAAGCTGATAAGTCTTTGTTAATTTGGAGCACACTCTACTCAGTCTTATTTGTAAAAAATAGGGGGAGGGGAGGGCAAAACAAAACCACGGAAATCTGTCAAGAGATGAAACAAACAGCCACCAGGAAAGATGTCTTGCAGAAATATAATGATCATGCTGAAAAGGCATTTTTTTCAGGAGAAATAATGTCATTCATTGGGAAGTTTCTAGGACAAAAAGAAGCCTTTATATTTTCTATAAGGGCAGTAGTCACCAAGAAGTACGTATGAACTATACTTTCAGAGGTCTTTTTCCAGCCTACATGCAGCAATACAGTGTCTGCCAAAGCAGCAGCCAAACAGCTAAATAGTTGTTGAAAATACTCCAGTTGGTAAATAGTTTTAGGCAAATAGAATTATGTGGTGATTTTGATTAGATGTTAATTGCGCAGTAGTAGAGAATTAGATCCTTTATTCCAAAAGTTTCATGCTGATTTTATCCAATGTTGAATTAGTCAGTTGATCTGATGTTGTCACCCTTCTGTAACAGAAGTACATCATTATAGAGCAAAAAGTGATTTTTATTTTAAAAGAAAAATTTTAACCAACATAATTTTTAAGAAAAAAACCTCCAAATGCTAGCAGGATACAATTTTCTATTTTATTAAATTGTCTGTTTCAATAAGTAATTCTTAAATACCCGAACTACTCTTTTTTTTTTTTTTTCAAATTTCTGTTCATTGTGTGGAAAACTATCAGACAAGTGTAAGGCAGAGTCTTATTAGTTCTTGATATGAACAACCTTTTGTCTATACCTTGTCAATTATCTATAAGCAATTAAAAGTTTCTGAAATTAGATGTTATAATCTTGATTACAAAGTGTACTGAATGCATCATAAGGCCTAATTTTGCTACAAAAACTAATTAATGAGCTGGAAGCTTATGGCTTCAAGACCAGTTGTTATTTGATAATCTGTTGTGTGGAAACATGGGATTTGCCAGATGACAAGAATTTTACAGGATACTTCTAAAGAGTTAATTTTTCAAAATAGAAGAAAACTACAACCTAAATTTTGTTGGCTTTGTATATTTTAAATAGCATTTGATTTTTTTTCAGTTCTCCTTTGTGTAATACAAGATAGCCACTGTTATTAGTGATTTGTTTTCCTGAAAGTAAAGAGCAGAAGCTTAATTGCTGTTTGCAAATATTTTTGCACAAACAATCAATATATAATTAATGACACGGTATCTTCCTTTTGTGATACTATGTGTTGCCTCCCTTTACTAGGAGATGCTGAATTCAGCTTGTGCTTGTGTTTGGTGTTGATAGGCACATACTAGCATTGTTAGAAAGAGTCAGTAGTGTGAGACTACAATGTGTCCCACCTAAAGCCTCCCAAAGAGTTATTTTCGCTTGTGCTCGTGTTTGGTGTTGATAGGCACATACTAGCATTGTTAGAAAGAGTCAGTAGTGTGAGACTACAATGTGTCCCACCTAAAGCCTCCCAAAGAGTTATTTTCACAGCTTAATCCCACTCCTGACAGAAATAATCTTTGCAGAAGTAATCTTTGAGAGTTAATAGGTAGCTTAATTAGGGAGCTGGTGTGCTATGACACAGGCTGTGACCCCTGAGCTAGCCTCAAGCCTCTTGGAAGACATGTGCTGGTCAACTCTGGAAGGTCTGGGAGAGTGGACCATTGTGATTTGTGTGATGCATCTCCGTCCCTCATATCTGCAGGTGAAAAGCAGGCTGGCTTTGTCCTGAGCTGACATAAATATACTTAAGCAATGATCTCATGGAATTCTAGTTTTGTTTTGCAAACTGTAAGTAGTATTCAGTATTCTTTTTCTGTGGCACAGGGGGGAACATGTTAAAGAGCCAGCCGTTTCGACTGAACTGGGCTTGGATTTCACTGGAGAAGGAGAACTATGTTGTAGATGAGAACTCCAAATTTCTGGAGGTGACCATCAGACGCAGAGGATATTTGCGAGAAACTTCTTTTATCAGTAAGTAAATCTTCAATGTTTGAAGCTTCTTGCACCAAGGAAAGGCAGCTGTTAGGGAGCTGTTCCATAATAAACGCCAAATAACGAAAATAACAATGGTATAGATTTTTATTGCTGAGGCCATGTGCTTCATTTTCCACTCCTGTCACCCAGAAATATGAATATGTATATTAGTAGGTGTAAGAACAAATCAGTAACATGAATTTCTGCTGTTTGCCCAGTGTCTTTCTCCTGAAGTCGCTTGCCAGACAACAAAAGAGAAATTGGGATTCTCTGCATTGTTTATTTTGGCAGGAGGATACATTTCATAACACATTAACTTTAGCTATAAGTAATCAAATAAGTTCCTGAAGTAGCTGGTCTTTGCTTCTATTCTATTTGGCAGGAGGATACATTTCGTAACACATTAACTTTAGCTATAAGTAATTAAATAAGTTCCTGAAGTAGCTGGTCTTTGCTTGCAGAACCCACTTGTGGAGAAGTTAGTTACAACTTCTCACTTTACAAGGGCAGTGTCATGATGGCCTTTGAGTGACGAGAAAATCTGAAAGCTACTTGAAATCCTCAAAGGATCTTCTGCTAGCAGAGGTGGCACTTGCAGAACCAAGTTGTGAAGAAGTTAGTTACAACTTCTCACTTTACAAGGGCAGTGTCATGATGGCCTTTGAGCAATGAGAAAATCTAAAAGCTACTTGAAATCCTCAAAGAGTCTTCTGCTAGCAGAGGTGGCAGGTGTGGAGCACACTGAAGTTACCAGTGTGCTATCATGGGGTAGCAGAATACCCAGCTGTGACCACCTTTGCAAAATAAATGGGAATTACAGAAATCTTTGCATCAATGGAGCGGCTCAAGGAGCACTGACCAAAAAGGTCTTTTTCTCCCTGATTTAATAACAAAAAGAAAAACGGTTCCAAGTTTTAGGGTTTTTATAATTTAAACCCATTTATGACAATATTTGCTTTGCGCAACACAAATATATTGGGCTATTATCTGAGTATTAATAAAATCAGCCATTTAAAACCTAGGCAGTTATGGAATAGAAAAACTGAGAATTTAGAAATAATTTAGGAATGATTTCACATTCACATGTGAATGCTCCACAACATTCAGAAGTTCTTTGCTAAACATCATGTTTCTTGGAGAATCAGTAGGACAATGACTTGAGAAGGATTAATCATTCTCAACTGGGGAGGTAAAATGACTCTAAATCGCTGGTATTGAACCTTAATAAAAAGATGCTCATATATTTGAACTAATGCTGGATTGAAACCCAAAGGCAGTAATGAATTTAAAAACCCCTTGGTGAGTTACGGATCTTCATTTCATTACATCCACAGCTGGATTCTGCTAGTATGTGTGCACCTTTGATTAAAACAAACGAGAAACCTAGCTATAAAAATATCCAGGCTTAAAAATGTGTAACAACTCTCTGCATTTAAAGAAAAATCTTTTCTTGATTGCCTTCCTATGATGTATTTTTATGTATGGTACAGTCTCACTTTAAAAAAAATTGGAAAAAAAAAAAATTTAGTGTGCTGCATTAAATAGCAAAAGTTGAATGAATCCGTACATCAGTTGTAGCATCCTGCATGTGAGTTAGCTATAAAAATATCCAGGCTTAAAAATGTGTAACAACTCTCTGCATTTAAAGAAAAATCTTTTCTTGATTGCCTTCCTATGATGTATTTTTATGTATGGTACAGTCTCACTTTAAAAAAAATTGGAAAAAAAAAAAATTTAGTGTGCTGCATTAAATAGCAAAAGTTGAATGAATCCGTACATCAGTTGTAGCATCCTGCATGTGAGTTTCCAATAAAGTGTCTTCACGTTTCTGTATATTGGTTTTACTCTTTCAAAACAGTCGTGGTTTGTTTTATGAACTTGTGCCACAGCAAAAGCCATCTGATCTGAATATGAAACAAAACCTACTTGAGTTAAATCCTCATCTGCTGCTTAACTTTGAACTAATGGTTTGTCATCGTTATATTAACTTGTGCTGCAGCAAAAGCCGTCTGATCTGAATAGCAAACAAAACCTACTTTGAGTCAAATCCTCATCTGCTGCTTAACTTTGAACTAAATGCATTCATCTCTAGCCCTAGAATCTCTATGCAACTACACTCTGTGGTTTTTGTTAAGATGAGAGTGTGCAGCCTTTTAAACCTGTACAATTAAAAGTTTCAGCTTGGATAATACCCCTGCAGAGAGGATGGATACGTGACTCAGTATTGCAGTTTAGAATTACATGAGGAAGGAAAAACGGGGGTGGGAGAGAAGGAGCAAATTTGCATAGTGTGGTGGACCCAATAAACTCTGAGAACATCGTTCTATCACACTGAGCAGCAATTCCACATCAAATGTCCAGTTATTTACTCACCTAACTAGGAGAGCATCTGCAAAAGCAACACTTGGACAAACGGCAAATGCCATTAGGACAGGTTTAATGCACAGGTAAAAGTGATAAAAGAACTTCATAGATCTTAAATGTGTGTAAGTACAGCACAGATACAGAGCAGTAACAGACACTGTAAGCACAAAGTATTAAACATACAATGATTAATTTCTCTTTGAAAGAGATGAGCAATCGGGTTATTTTTTGGTTTAGTTTTTTTTGTGGGTGACAATTATACCTTCAATGAAGCCTTCAACACCGTAATTGACATAAAATTCTTAACAGGCTGATATATCTTTTCTGGAGGCATAATTGGAAAACTTGTTCCATAGTTTTTTATGTAGATGGGAAAATTGGCCCTGTTGAACAATTTGTCATATTTGAAAAATAACCTCATGCCTCAGTGACTTTGTTGATGCTTGTATAGGTTTTAAGTGCCCAGCAGGTGAAGTCAATGGAATTTGTCATGCAAATAAAATTCTATATGCACACAAATGTTGACAGGACCCTACCCTAATTACCTATTTTTATTATGAGCTACAAAGCAATGTTAGAGAAAGTGCGATATAACTATCCTTATTTTTTTCTGAAGCTCAGTGATTGCCAAATTAGCCTTTTAAAGCTATTTTTTGGTGGTGGTTGTGTTAATTATTTTAAAATACTAAAATGTATGGAGAATAATTCATCTGAATTTTTATGCAGGTATTGAAACCAAAGATGGTACAGCAGTAAAAGATAAAGACTTCAAGGGTAAACCTCAGAAACAGGTCCAGTTCAATCCAGGACAGGTTTCGGCTACCTGGAGAGTGAGGATATTTGCAGACAAGGAATACGAGGCATCTGAAACATTCCAGATTGTTCTGTCTGATCCAGTTATGGCTGCCCTTGAGATTCCAGCAATAGCAACAGTTGAAATCGTGGATCCTGGTGATGGTATGTATCACTTCTTGTTCCCTTAGAATTTGGGATTAGGTGCAGTACTCTTCACATTTGGGTTCTGTGAGTACTGCTATCACTCATCCATCTTTGCTCTGTTGTGGTTCAGCCCTGTCTTAAAGCTTCACCTAGCTCAACAAGGAATTTGTATTTCTTTTTAAATCTCTTCCCTGGCTAAATTCATCCTCGGCATGTAATGTCATACAGGTGTTCAACCATAGGCCTCTCTCCTCTCACCACGTTTTTCTTCAGTATCTACAGTGTATATTCCTCAGCTGGAATATAGAGTAGAGGAAGATATAGGTGAACTGCTGATTCCTGTTAGAAGATCTGGAGATGTCAGTCAAGAACTGATGGTCGTTTGTTCTACGCACCAAGGTATGTTATCTATCTAGGTAACAGATTATTCAGCATAATGTTCATGTTTAGGTCAATAAGAGAGCAAATGCAGTTGTTATTCAGCAGCTGCAGTAGCTGGAACAAGTGGGTTTTGCAGGCAACTTATGTATGTCTAGTTCTGTGCTCAAAGAGTGTTTTAAAGCCCAAAATGTAAGAATATGAGTGTGTGCACACGCACATATGTATGTATACATGCATCTACATTGCATATATATGTGTATATATGTGTATATGTGTAGAGAGTTACCATTTCTTCCTGCAGCTTTTCCTGCTGAGGAGGAAAGTCCTGTCCCCAAAGCAATTGTTTAGAGGGGAAAAAGGATTCTTCTAGTCTCAAGCCCAGTACCTCTCCTGTTGTTGAGGATCTGACTGATCATTGCACCTTTGTATATATCCTGAATGAGAACTGAGGTCCCCAGTGGGGGGCTGTTCCTGTCATCAGTGTTTTGGTTTTTGACTACGTAGCTGGAAGAAGGCAAGTCAGGGCTTTGGTTGATTTAGCAAGAACTAGTGTTTCAAAATTGCCAGAAAATGGGCATTGAGTATCACTTTTTGTTTAAATGTAACTGACATAGAAGGCTGCATGAAGCAATAATCTGTCTTAATAATGCTTTTTATCTCATTTGTGAATTTGTGTTATCAAAGGCAGCAATGTATGGGGTTGGTCATGAACCACAGAGAAGAGACGTGGATTTAGAAGTAAACCATTTCTAAAGTCAAATGAGATTTTGGGTCTTGGTTAGGTTAGAGGCCAGCTATATAGTTCAGATCATAGAGATTCAGAGATGTGTGAATGTAAGTTTGTGGTGGTGCGCTGACTTTCACCATGGTGATAGTCACTCAAATACTATAGTTAATACAGACAGGTAATTGATAGTAGGATTCTTTCTTCGACTTATTTGAATCTGAAGTTTTTCAAATAAATTATTGACTACAAAATAAGCCTGCTATAAACTGAAAAAGCGAGATGGCAGAGGAGAGAAAATACTAGATATTGTAAAAATATCTTTTATCTTTTATTATAAATGTGTCAGATAATTCTTAGTCAAAACTAAAATGTGCATTCAAAAAGAGATTTAATGAAGGTAACGTAATGGGCATTTATAAACTAAACCAGGCTTAAGATGCAGGTTAGCATTTATTGTAAGCAGGGAAATATTAAAGTTTTGACTGAAAAAACTAGTTTTCTTATAGAAGTCTTCTATCAGCTAGTCACAGCTTGAGATACCAGCATTCTGCATGCTTCATGGGCAGGGAAAATGGGGGATCATCCTCAATTCTGTGACTTATTTAAACTTCTGGTTCAGAAAATCTTTTTAAAGTCTTTTGTTTCTATTTTACCCTTACCTGTAAGAGTCAGCCTGAGTGGTTGGCAGGAATCTTCAGAGTGTCAGGCATTCAGAGGTCATTTGTTCCTTCCTCAGTGACTTATAAGGGCTTACAGAATTTCCCCCTCTTTTGTTGTGTATTGAGGCACAGAAAATCTTACTCAGTTCCTTAAGGCTTTTTGTCCCTGTAGGGACCTGTCTGGCCTTAATAAACGCTAGCCATTTACCCGAATGCACAATTGCTGTAATCGTTGTCAGGATCTGTGTTTTTCATAAATATGCAGCAGTAAAATAATTTTTCTCGAAGTTTTAAATGTGATAAGCATGGCAAACATGACACTGTCTCTCATTTAATCTTTCTCAGCCTGCTTAATAAGTGTCACATTACTAACCCCTGTCTGCGTTTAAGGAAGGTAATCAGTGCATGTTGGGTGTACTTATGACCTCTGAAAATCAGGCCACCTACATACTCGGAATTATGTGGGTTTGGAGACCTCTCAAGGTCCTTTCTGTTAGATCTGCTCCTCAGAGCAGGGGCAGCTGTGAGGTGGCAATGGGTCACTCAGGCTTTTGCCCGTAAAATCCCTGAGGACCCAGGGCAGGCCACTGAGGAACTCCACTTGTAACTGGCCTTCAGGTGGAATACAAACTATTCACCACCACCCTTTGATCCTGGTGATCTAGCCAGTTTTCACCCAGCTAGCAGCCCACCCAATGAGATAGTAACATCCCAATTAGCTTCAAGGATGCTGGTAGTGCAAATCCACAGCACTTCTTAGGTTCATATTGCCTGTAAGCCTTGCTTTTTTTTTTTTTTTTTTTTTTTTTCCTTTCTTAAAGTATTTCACACAAATAAACACAGCAGAAGTAAGTGGGGGGGATTTTTTTCCCCTCATCTTCCAAGAATCACACAATAAGGTAAATGTGAAGTTCAAATTCACATTTGTTTGTTCAGGAATAGTCCTCATCCTAAGGTCCCTGTGACTTTCACAGGCATTCTGATCCATGAAAGAATAGTGTGTAGAAGAGAAAATTTGCCATTTTTCAGTGCAAATGTTATGAAATGTGGTCAGTCGTGTGATGTTAAATTCGATGTGGCTCCAAGTCCTCAGCTTTCAACTGCAAAATCTCTTTGGGGGTTTTGCCCATGGCTTCTCTGAACCGCTCTTGTACTTTTTTCTTCTTCCCTTATAAAATTGCATTTTATTGTGAATGTTCAACTGCTGATGGGGTTGGGCTCTGCATAATTCGTATCAAAGAGTATTTTTGAAAGGTTTGGTGTGGTGTTTTTTAATTAGTTGACTCACTTCTCTCACCTGATTGAAGTGCAGCCCCACAAAAAAAGTTGAGTTAGAATAACTGGAGATAATAGTGAATTGGGAGCAGGAATGGTTTCATGAAGGTGCTGGGTGATAAGAAGAACCCCGTGAGCCACTTTGCTACTGGAGAAGTTGTGATTATAAATAGGAAGAATTTCTTGTGTTGAACTTGTTATCAAACCCCAATTATTAGTCAGTTCCAGCATAAAATACTTTTTCTGTGTGTGTTTCATTGAAAGCTGGTTCTTTAAAGTCCTGGGTCCCTGTAATTACTTTTTTCCCCTCTCTCCTCATAGGTTCTGCTACTGGCACAGTGCCGTCCACTGTCTTGTCTTACTCTGACTACATCTCACGCCCTGAGGATCATAGCAGCGTTGTTCATTTTAATAAGGATGAGACTGAGAAAATCTGTCGTGTTATCATCATTGATGACTCGCTCTATGAGGAAGATGAGACCTTCAATGTTTCTCTGAGCATGCCAGTGGGTGGCCAAGTTGGCACTGAATTCCCAAGCACTAAAGTAATAATCTTGGCTGACACAGATGATGGTGAGTATGAAGAAGCAATCTTGTTTTGCTGAGCCTTCCTCTTTGAATGTTTTACTGACTAAATAATCTCTTCCTCTGTATTTTTTTCGGTTTTGAACAGCTGAAAACTTGGGTCCAGGGTTTGTTAACTCAGTAGGAAAACTGGCAGAACAAACATGAACTATGTTTAACATAAACTGTAAATATGTATCATCCACTTTATCTTACGCTGGTTTGTTATTGCAGTAGGAGTTGAGGATTAGATTTGATTTTCTTTACTGGCGTAGGACTAGATGGCTGTTTTATTGCAGATATTACAGATCTGAAGTGAATTTGCAAGGATTAGATTTAATCTTACTGCAGCAGAGTCTGTGATTACAGTGATTTACACAGGTATAAGATTAGTTTTGTGACAATATTATAGATTAAAAAAATTGTACGCTATCAGATAACGAGTAGAAATAGTTAATAGAGGCTAATTTGTCATGCACAGTAATTCCCAGTGTGTCAAGATTAGTGCACTTTTAAAGTATAAATGCAAGTCTTCCTTTTTTATTATAAACTAGCAGACACAGAATTCAATTCAAGAATTGATTCTATTAGATAAAAGCAAAAGAAAAGCCCGGTGCTTTATTGTCATACTTACTTCTATTTGTTCTTTTAGTCCCTGTCTAAATCTTTTTTTGCTAATCCAATATTGTGAATATAATTGTGCTAAATAAGGCGGGACAGCTGAAACATGGAGACCAAACTTGAAATGATTTTTAGGCTCAGCAAAGGAATAAGGTGATAGGAAGCCTGAAAATACCTCTTTCCAGCTAGAAAAAAAGTTGAGCACAGCTTTGATATGGGATGTGGCTGTATTGACACAATCCTTGGGTAAAGTTAGTCATGATGAGATGTGCTGTAATGCTTCTAACAACAAGGGCTGGAGAACCCTACAAGGAGAAAAAGAAAGAAATTGAGAGACAAATACTTTGATATACACATTAATATAATTATTTGCATCGTTAAGGGATAATAATAATCCTGTGCTAGCCAACCCTAGGAAAAAAAAAAAGGAAAATGGAAAATTTTATTATTAAGATCTGATAGATCTTTTTTTACATTACAAATTTTTACAGAAATGTATTGGCATCACTTCCAGAATATTACAGGTTTATGAACTGCTTAACAGTGGAAATAAAAAGTAGGTAACCTTGCAGCAAAGTATTAGGCATAGTTCTTCATGTGTGATGGCAATCTCTGAGGTCTGAGCCCCTTTATTTGTAAAGATGGTAAAGATATAGCTGGGATTGAGTAAAGGGCAATATAGCAGATAAGCTTGAATAATTACATCCTAAGTGCTTAGATACCTACAGAGGTGTTTGACTACGCCGGTGCAGTTGGTGGAGTTTTTGCTGATAGCAAGATGAGGCCTTTTGACAGCGTAGAGAACTGTGCAGCTCTGACCACATAGAGATACATATGGTATGAATGTGTTCCTTGTTAGTAAGATTTGAAGAAACAAATATATTTCTTGTCAAGAATTTAAAAAAAGGAAGACATTTTGGAGAGAAAAGGCTTGAGTTTCTTAGGCCACAGAAAGCTATATGTAAATGTCACAACTTTAGCGTCAATCATTTTGGTGCTGCTGCATGTCAGTGAAAGTTGAAGAATGTATTAAGTGATCTGAAATAGTTTTACTCACATTAAGCTTTAAGGCAGGAAGGAAAAGCCACTTAAAGTGTGATCAAGGAAAGCAGTCAGGCACGTCATCAGAGTTTCTGTTAGTGGAATTACTGCTGTTCAAATATTTATAGAGGGTGGTTCACAAAGTATGTAACATTTCAGAAAAAAACATTCTATCGCTAAAGGTAATGTCACCATAAGGTGAGATAAATACCAGGGATTCAGACGTTATTAAATTCTCTTAGTCACTGTTCCTATTTTGAAAGTCTGATACCAGCACGCAGGTAGGAATGAAAATCATTTGTGTCTTGCTGGCTGTTCTGTTGAGAGGTCTCATGAGAGCTTCATAAAACTTGTGAGATCACTGGTGTCCACGGTGCTATGTGTGTGTGAGGATGGAGGAGAAAGCAGTTTGTTTTATTGTTTCAGGGTTTGAGGTTTCTTACATATATTCTGCTTAGTTCTCCCTCTGAAGGGCCCTACCTTGCTGCATTTTAAAATAAATGGTTCTATATAATGGCCTTACACTGGAAAATAAAGCACACCTTATGGCGATTTTTTTTTCTGTGAAATGCATGAAAAATTTCAGTATTAGTTCTGTATCATGGTGATTTTTTTTCTGTGAAGTGCATGAAAAATTTCAGTATTAGTTCTGTATTTGGGCCTATTTTCATCTCTCAGATTACAACTGTATAACCTTATCCCTTTTTAGCATCTAAAGCGTCCAAATTTCTACCGTAGAAATCTCTCTGCTGAAGTGTGCTATGGTTTGTGCGTTATACAGGGGGCATTGAGCAAAGCTTGAAGGATGCTTTGAGAGGGTTATGCTTGGGATTCCTTAAAGAGTAAATAGACTTTATAAAGAAGGGATTCCTAAAATTTTGCTGTCGATGTCATAAGGAGAGGCCTGCCACAGACTGCTTCAAATGAAAACGTATAGTTCCTCACAGCATCATGTTATGTGCACATGGAAAACAGAAATAGCTCATCCTTAGGTCCCAAGAGTCTTCGGAGTCACCAGTTTCATATAGTATTGTGCATGAAAAACTTTAAAACTTAAAAATCTCAAAAACTAATTGTGACTCCATATTCTCATAGAACTATAGTAACATTTAAATAAAGGAAAGTGTTATTTCAAGAATTAAAAAGAAACAAGTTAATAGTCAAGACCTAACGTCTCTCCTTTGATCTAGGGTTTCTCTGAGCCAGAGAACAATGCAGGTTTTGTTATAGACTCTTGATGCTAAACCAGTAAGCTCTCAGTTGTGTATCATTTTCCTGTAATGTGGGTGCCTGGGACCACGCTCTCTGTGTCTGGTTGAACAAAAGGTCCAGTTGTTCAGTAAATGGATTTGAAGAAATAGGTGCAAACAGCTTGTCATTTTCTAAGCAAGCGGAAACCCACATTAGCTCTTTGCTTCTATGTTGAAGTGGCATCACAGGTAGAACAGGTTTCGGGACCACAGCTTTAAAAAAAAAAAAAAGAAAATTGACTGGCTTTCCAGGCCAAACTAACACTTGGAGCTATTCTTTTATGAAGGAAAATTCATTTTAAATTAATGGTTTATGGTATTTCATTATTGAAATCACTGCTGTTTACTAAAGGTTACCGCTTAGCTCAGATTCTGTTCTGCTTTCTTAGTTAAATATTTGGTAATTAATGTAATGATTTCTTCACTGACCATCCGAAAAGGGAAAGAAGAGTATAAATACATTAACAATCTTCACTTTTAAAACTACTTTTCTTTTTTCCCTTTTTTTTTTTAAATTATCTTTGAGCTCTATAATAAAAATGGGTTGTGTTTCAGAGACAAGTGATTAATTTGCTGTAATAATGGAGTCACAAGTGTCATCTTCCTTGAGGGCTGGACCTGTATGCTTAATAGCCCATTGACTCATGCTTAATATCCCTGTAATTTTTGGAAGAGTAGTTTCATGCAGAAACCGAAAATGCTGTTGAATTTCACTGGTCACAGTATCCAAGGATCAATTTTCTCTCATTGCACTATATTGATATAGGAAACATGTTCATCTGAAGATTAAAAAAAAAAAAAGAATTATAGAGATACTTATAGTTCTATCGTATTTTCATTTGTTTGTGTCGGAAATTAACAAAAGTATTTGCTTACTCAGTATTTTTCATTGATAATACAATAAGAATGAGAAACGTTAGATCTTTGCAGCAAGTGTTTCAAGTTCTCAGCAGGAGACATAAAAAGCTGAGCAAAATTTAAGATGACAAATTATGGTGAGCATAATAGAAATGGGAAAGATGACTGTAATAAGAATATTACTGATTATTGCATGTCCTTAAGCCACATTTCAAAACAAAAAGCTTGTTATCAGAAGGAACAGCACTGACATCTGAAGTTATATTGTTATAGTCTCTATAGTTGTAGACACAGTATGCACATTCATGGGGCGGGTGGGTGGGCGGAAGTTACTCTCCTAATTAAGGAGACTCGTACTTAAAGACCAATTCAAAACAGTTATCATGGACTGCAATAAGCTGGACTTCTTGATGTCTTCAAACTTCAAAAGAATTTACAACCTGTACTTGAAAATCCATTAAGCTGTGCTTAAGGGGAGTTGATGGACTTTTGATATTTGAAAGCAGATTCCTATGTAAATAGACAAAATTAGCCAGTCTAATTTTTAAAATAAATCTAGAATCTTGGATAATTCTCTCAGAAATGAAGAAGGAATAGGAAATAATAGATGATATTAAATTACAGATTTTTTAAAGATATATAAATAATATCTTTCTTATCATTACAAAGATTCTTGATTACTCTTGCCAGAGTAAAAACTTTGCAGCGATTGCCTTCATGCAATGTGGTTAAAATTGTAACAGTTTATTTCATGTTGTATTTTTCCAAATAATGTTTCCACTTTTGGTGGTAGACCCCCGTGATTTTTCTGCCCACTCAGTTGAAATAGGATCCTGGTCCCAGTGACACCGATAGAACCTGGAGTTTTGCCATTGCCTTGTGCAGAATTACTCTTTCTGTGCTTTACACAACTTTGTTAAAAAGAACCACAACAACTTATAGGGCATCATTAGTCACTTGGTAATCCATTAGCTACAACAAAAAGGCATGCAAGTTTGGCTTTTTGGACTCCAGTTCTTTTCCCCACCATGTGGGGAAGACTTCAGTAGCAAAATTTGCATAGCTAGTGGGAAGGGAATGTGATCATCTTCAAACTATTCCCTATCACAGCCGGGGGGG
>NW_015090920.1:5499450-5559652 GCF_001431845.1 Calidris pugnax
TCTCACCTGATTGAAGTGCAGCCCCACAAAAAAAGTTGAGTTAGAATAACTGGAGATAATAGTGAATTGGGAGCAGGAATGGTTTCATGAAGGTGCTGGGTGATAAGAAGAACCCCGTGAGCCACTTTGCTACTGGAGAAGTTGTGATTATAAATAGGAAGAATTTCTTGTGTTGAACTTGTTATCAAACCCCAATTATTAGTCAGTTCCAGCATAAAATACTTTTTCTGTGTGTGTTTCATTGAAAGCTGGTTCTTTAAAGTCCTGGGTCCCTGTAATTACTTTTTTCCCCTCTCTCCTCATAGGTTCTGCTACTGGCACAGTGCCGTCCACTGTCTTGTCTTACTCTGACTACATCTCACGCCCTGAGGATCATAGCAGCGTTGTTCATTTTAATAAGGATGAGACTGAGAAAATCTGTCGTGTTATCATCATTGATGACTCGCTCTATGAGGAAGATGAGACCTTCAATGTTTCTCTGAGCATGCCAGTGGGTGGCCAAGTTGGCACTGAATTCCCAAGCACTAAAGTAATAATCTTGGCTGACACAGATGATGGTGAGTATGAAGAAGCAATCTTGTTTTGCTGAGCCTTCCTCTTTGAATGTTTTACTGACTAAATAATCTCTTCCTCTGTATTTTTTTCGGTTTTGAACAGCTGAAAACTTGGGTCCAGGGTTTGTTAACTCAGTAGGAAAACTGGCAGAACAAACATGAACTATGTTTAACATAAACTGTAAATATGTATCATCCACTTTATCTTACGCTGGTTTGTTATTGCAGTAGGAGTTGAGGATTAGATTTGATTTTCTTTACTGGCGTAGGACTAGATGGCTGTTTTATTGCAGATATTACAGATCTGAAGTGAATTTGCAAGGATTAGATTTAATCTTACTGCAGCAGAGTCTGTGATTACAGTGATTTACACAGGTATAAGATTAGTTTTGTGACAATATTATAGATTAAAAAAATTGTACGCTATCAGATAACGAGTAGAAATAGTTAATAGAGGCTAATTTGTCATGCACAGTAATTCCCAGTGTGTCAAGATTAGTGCACTTTTAAAGTATAAATGCAAGTCTTCCTTTTTTATTATAAACTAGCAGACACAGAATTCAATTCAAGAATTGATTCTATTAGATAAAAGCAAAAGAAAAGCCCGGTGCTTTATTGTCATACTTACTTCTATTTGTTCTTTTAGTCCCTGTCTAAATCTTTTTTTGCTAATCCAATATTGTGAATATAATTGTGCTAAATAAGGCGGGACAGCTGAAACATGGAGACCAAACTTGAAATGATTTTTAGGCTCAGCAAAGGAATAAGGTGATAGGAAGCCTGAAAATACCTCTTTCCAGCTAGAAAAAAAGTTGAGCACAGCTTTGATATGGGATGTGGCTGTATTGACACAATCCTTGGGTAAAGTTAGTCATGATGAGATGTGCTGTAATGCTTCTAACAACAAGGGCTGGAGAACCCTACAAGGAGAAAAAGAAAGAAATTGAGAGACAAATACTTTGATATACACATTAATATAATTATTTGCATCGTTAAGGGATAATAATAATCCTGTGCTAGCCAACCCTAGGAAAAAAAAAAAGGAAAATGGAAAATTTTATTATTAAGATCTGATAGATCTTTTTTTACATTACAAATTTTTACAGAAATGTATTGGCATCACTTCCAGAATATTACAGGTTTATGAACTGCTTAACAGTGGAAATAAAAAGTAGGTAACCTTGCAGCAAAGTATTAGGCATAGTTCTTCATGTGTGATGGCAATCTCTGAGGTCTGAGCCCCTTTATTTGTAAAGATGGTAAAGATATAGCTGGGATTGAGTAAAGGGCAATATAGCAGATAAGCTTGAATAATTACATCCTAAGTGCTTAGATACCTACAGAGGTGTTTGACTACGCCGGTGCAGTTGGTGGAGTTTTTGCTGATAGCAAGATGAGGCCTTTTGACAGCGTAGAGAACTGTGCAGCTCTGACCACATAGAGATACATATGGTATGAATGTGTTCCTTGTTAGTAAGATTTGAAGAAACAAATATATTTCTTGTCAAGAATTTAAAAAAAGGAAGACATTTTGGAGAGAAAAGGCTTGAGTTTCTTAGGCCACAGAAAGCTATATGTAAATGTCACAACTTTAGCGTCAATCATTTTGGTGCTGCTGCATGTCAGTGAAAGTTGAAGAATGTATTAAGTGATCTGAAATAGTTTTACTCACATTAAGCTTTAAGGCAGGAAGGAAAAGCCACTTAAAGTGTGATCAAGGAAAGCAGTCAGGCACGTCATCAGAGTTTCTGTTAGTGGAATTACTGCTGTTCAAATATTTATAGAGGGTGGTTCACAAAGTATGTAACATTTCAGAAAAAAACATTCTATCGCTAAAGGTAATGTCACCATAAGGTGAGATAAATACCAGGGATTCAGACGTTATTAAATTCTCTTAGTCACTGTTCCTATTTTGAAAGTCTGATACCAGCACGCAGGTAGGAATGAAAATTATTTGTGTCTTGCTGGCTGTTCTGTTGAGAGGTCTCATGAGAGCTTCATAAAACTTGTGAGATCACTGGTGTCCACGGTGCTATGTGTGTGTGAGGATGGAGGAGAAAGCAGTTTGTTTTATTGTTTCAGGGTTTGAGGTTTCTTACATATATTCTGCTTAGTTCTCCCTCTGAAGGGCCCTACCTTGCTGCATTTTAAAATAAATGGTTCTATATAATGGCCTTACACTGGAAAATAAAGCACACCTCATGGTGATTTTTTTTCTGTGAAGTGCATGAAAAATTTCAGTATTAGTTCTGTATTTGGGCCTATTTTCATCTCTCAGATTACAACTGTATAACCTTATCCCTTTTTAGCATCTAAAGCGTCCAAATTTCTACCGTAGAAATCTCTCTGCTGAAGTGTGCTATGGTTTGTGCGTTATACAGGGGGCATTGAGCAAAGCTTGAAGGATGCTTTGAGAGGGTTATGCCTGGGATTCCTTAAAGAGTAAACAGACTTTATAAAGAAGGGATTCCTAAAATTTTACTGTTGATGTCATAAGGAGAGGCCTGCCACAGACTGCTTCAAATGAAAACGTATAGTTCCTCACAGCATCATGTTATGTGCACATGGAAAACAGAAATAGCTCATCCTTAGGTCCCAAGAGTCTTCGGAGTCACCAGTTTCATATAGTATTGTGCATGAAAAACTTTAAAACTTAAAAATCTCAAAAACTAATTGTGACTCCATATTCTCATAGAACTATAGTAACATTTAAATAAAGGAAAGTGTTATTTCAAGAATTAAAAAGAAACAAGTTAATAGTCAAGACCTAACGTCTCTCCTTTGATCTAGGGTTTCTCTGAGCCAGAGAACAATGCAGGTTTTGTTATAGACTCTTGATGCTAAACCAGTAAGCTCTCAGTTGTGTATCATTTTCCTGTAATGTGGATCTGTCCTTTGATCTAGGGTCTCTCCGAGCCAGAGAACAATGCAGGTTTTGTTATAGACTCTTGATGCTAAACCAGTAAGCTCTCAGTTGTGTATCATTTTCCTGTAATGTGGGTGCCTGGGACCACGCTCTCTGTGTCTGGTTGAACAAAAGGTCCAGTTGTTCAGTAAATGGATTTGAAGAAATAGGTGCAAACAGCTTGTCATTTTCTAAGCAAGCGGAAACCCACATTAGCTCTTTGCTTCTATGTTGAAGTGGCATCACAGGTAGAACAGGTTTCGGGACCACAGCTTTAAAAAAAAAAAAAAGAAAATTGACTGGCTTTCCAGGCCAAACTAACACTTGGAGCTATTCTTTTATGAAGGAAAATTCATTTTAAATTAATGGTTTATGGTATTTCATTATTGAAATCACTGCTGTTTACTAAAGGTTACCGCTTAGCTCAGATTCTGTTCTGCTTTCTTAGTTAAATATTTGGTAATTAATGTAATGATTTCTTCACTGACCATCCGAAAAGGGAAAGAAGAGTATAAATACATTAACAATCTTCACTTTTAAAACTACTTTTCTTTTTTCCCTTTTTTTTTTTAAATTATCTTTGAGCTCTATAATAAAAATGGGTTGTGTTTCAGAGACAAGTGATTAATTTGCTGTAATAATGGAGTCACAAGTGTCATCTTCCTTGAGGGCTGGACCTGTATGCTTAATAGCCCATTGACTCATGCTTAATATCCCTGTAATTTTTGGAAGAGTAGTTTCATGCAGAAACCGAAAATGCTGTTGAATTTCACTGGTCACAGTATCCAAGGATCAATTTTCTCTCATTGCACTATATTGATATAGGAAACATGTTCATCTGAAGATTAAAAAAAAAAAAAGAATTATAGAGATACTTATAGTTCTATCGTATTTTCATTTGTTTGTGTCGGAAATTAACAAAAGTATTTGCTTACTCAGTATTTTTCATTGATAATACAATAAGAATGAGAAACGTTAGATCTTTGCAGCAAGTGTTTCAAGTTCTCAGCAGGAGACATAAAAAGCTGAGCAAAATTTAAGATGACAAATTATGGTGAGCATAATAGAAATGGGAAAGATGACTGTAATAAGAATATTACTGATTATTGCATGTCCTTAAGCCACATTTCAAAACAAAAAGCTTGTTATCAGAAGGAACAGCACTGACATCTGAAGTTATATTGTTATAGTCTCTATAGTTGTAGACACAGTATGCACATTCATGGGGCGGGTGGGTGGGCGGAAGTTACTCTCCTAATTAAGGAGACTCGTACTTAAAGACCAATTCAAAACAGTTATCATGGACTGCAATAAGCTGGACTTCTTGATGTCTTCAAACTTCAAAAGAATTTACAACCTGTACTTGAAAATCCATTAAGCTGTGCTTAAGGGGAGTTGATGGACTTTTGATATTTGAAAGCAGATTCCTATGTAAATAGACAAAATTAGCCAGTCTAATTTTTAAAATAAATCTAGAATCTTGGATAATTCTCTCAGAAATGAAGAAGGAATAGGAAATAATAGATGATATTAAATTACAGATTTTTTAAAGATATATAAATAATATCTTTCTTATCATTACAAAGATTCTTGATTACTCTTGCCAGAGTAAAAACTTTGCAGCGATTGCCTTCATGCAATGTGGTTAAAATTGTAACAGTTTATTTCATGTTGTATTTTTCCAAATAATGTTTCCACTTTTGGTGGTAGACCCCCGTGATTTTTCTGCCCACTCAGTTGAAATAGGATCCTGGTCCCAGTGACACCGATAGAACCTGGAGTTTTGCCATTGCCTTGTGCAGAATTACTCTTTCTGTGCTTTACACAACTTTGTTAAAAAGAACCACAACAACTTATAGGGCATCATTAGTCACTTGGTAATCCATTAGCTACAACAAAAAGGCATGCAAGTTTGGCTTTTTGGACTCCAGTTCTTTTCCCCACCATGTGGGGAAGACTTCAGTAGCAAAATTTGCATAGCTAGTGGGAAGGGAATGTGATCATCTTCAAACTATTCCCTATCACAGCCGGGGGGGGAAACACCAAACCTGACAAATAACCGATCATTAAAACTGCTGATTGGAAGGGTGGGGAGAAAAAATTGTGTTGGAGCACTTCTTTAGGCAAAGCAAAATTTTCTTTGAAAACAGTTTGAAGTACTTAATTGATATAAAATGAGACCTTCAGTTTGACTTTCAGTTATGATACCCTTTTTCTTAAAATACAAAAATATTTCAGGAATAGAAAAAGATTTTTTTCAAGAAGGAATCTAACAGCTTCAATTCCCCAAAGGCTGTGATTTTTAGCTAGAATCCTGCAGTCCTGATGAATAGATCTGTCCCTCTAAAACAAACACATTTTTGATGTGTTTTGTATTTTATTAAACTATTTAACCCATCCTCAAATGTCTGGTTAAATTCTCTAGCCTTTCTCTTGACTTTTGCATCCAAAAGATTTGCTTTGTCAGTCATCCTGCTGGGCTGACTACGGAAGGAATTGTTACAGCTTGTTTAAAGGTAAAGCTGAAAATAAATAGTAATGCAGTCCTGCTTTTACCTTCCTTCATACAATGAGGGCTGAAGCCCTCATCTGCTTGTGCAGAAGGTCTGTGTGATTATCAGGGTTTGCCCTGATGGTGAAGTAAAGCAAAAGTTCACAGTTCAGTGGCTCAAGAAAATTAGAGGAAGTATCCAAAGGTGCCTGCAAGCTGGAGTGGCAATGTTTATATAAGTATGGGCCAGATGGTGTTCTGATGTTTTTATATATACATGGAGGAAGCAGATAGTGCCTCTAGGCAAATATAAAATTCTCAATTAGCTGAGCAGTGCTGTCTGTCCCTGTTGAGAAAAGAACTTAGCTATTCTCCCCCATTCCCAAAAGAACATTTATTTAGGTTTAGGAAGGTGAGATTCAAAATGTGAAAAATTTTTACTAGGATGAGGCACTATTATTATTGAGTTGCTTCACATTGTATAGAAAAACCTGTCTATTTTTCTGCTCTCTACTTGGCACATTGAGTCATTGGAAACTGTCTGTCCCTTCTGTAAAACTGGCTTTAAGCTCACTAATAAACTGAGCTCTGAAAAACACCAGGTAGCCAGTAATGCAGTCCTGCTTTTACCTTCCTTCATACAATGAGGGCTGAAGCCCTCATCTGCTTGTGCAGAAGGTCTGTGTGATTATCAGGGTTTGCCCTGATGGTGAAGTAAAGCAAAAGTTCACAGTTCAGTGGCTCAAGAAAATTAGAGGAAGTATACAAAGGTGCCTGCAAGCTGGAGTGGCAATGTTTATATAAGTATGGGCCAGATGGTGTTCTGATGTTTTTATATATACATGGAGGAAGCAGATAGTGCCTCTAAGCAAATATAAAATTCTCAATTTGCTGAGCAGTGCTGTCTGTCCCTGTTGAGTAAAGAATGTAGCTCGATATTCTCCCCCATTCCCAAAAGAACATTTATTTAGGTTTAGGAAGGTGAGATCCAGAATGTGAAAAATTTTTACTTGGATGAGGCACTATTATTATTGAGTTGCTTCACATTGTATAGAAAAACCTGTCTATTTTTCTGCTCTCTACTTGGCACATTGAGTCATTGGAAACTGTCCCTTCTGTAAAGCTGGCTTTAAGCTCACTAATAAACTGAGCTCTGAAAAACACCAGGTAGCCAAAAATTAAAAACTCTTTATGGACCGTGGTGTTTAACTCTAGACTTCCATTTCCCAAGCTGTAGGAGACAACAATCAGGACATCTAAGGCTTTTCAGAGTTCTTTGAACTTCCCCAGGAGGTACAATGGAAATGCAGTGTATTAGATGAGTGCCAGGCTTTTGTGCAACAGCGGCGGGTCCACCAAAGAAGGTTCCGGCTATTGTGCTAAAATAATGTTGCTGTGGCATTGGAGAGATCCTCTATGTTGTCTTAATGTAGATTGGTAGTAATATGCAACACAGGAAAAATGTGTCAGGCTCCATTAATACTGATAGCAAGATAAAGCTTACTATTGTTTAGGTGACAGAAGTAAAGGAGGCCATGTATTGAGTTTAGCAGACCCCATCCATTACTTGGTAAAAGCAGCAGGTATAATGTGTCTCCAGTGTGTGCTTCTTCATTCTTCTTGATGGGTATTCAGAAAGGCGGCTAAATTGGCACTGGTTTGAGACAGTCCTGGGATGTTTGATCTCTTATGCTAAACAACAGGGTCTGCTAAAACCCAATTTAATATTGACCTTTTCCATGACCTAGATTGTGCAACTTTTTGTGTTCCCTATGAATAACTAAAGTCAGTTTACCACACTAAAGAAAAAAAACAGCTTGTAACCCTTTAATCTGCCACATCCATGTCAAAAATATGCTTTGACAACAATTTAAGGAAAAAAAAAACCAAACAAGCCTAGACTCTTGAAATCCTGCAAACTCCCTTTATCTTTTAGGGAGGGGGGAAGGTATATTTAGGTTTATGTTTGCTTTAATAGTAAGTTTCAAAAAAAATTCTGCCTTGGTTTGCTTAACAAAGATATAATGGAAGAACTATGCCGTGTCTTAGCTCTGTGTTATGCTACATACTCACGATTTTTGAAATGGCTGTTTTACTTCAGATGATAAGGTAAATAGCTGATAAGCTAATTGTGGAAGATGTCTGTCCCCTGCAGGTAAGATCAAAGATATATACATATAACACTTTGTTTGCTTAATTCAAGGAGTGTTTAGTTTGATTTTTTAGAGGATTGAAAAGACCGATAGGTAGGTGCATAATATTTATGTAAGTGGACAGTAGATGTTACTGGGATTTGCAAGGGAAATAGGTAATTTTTTTGTTGTTGTTTGGTTGGGGTTTTTTTTGCAGCTGTTAACATAATAAAAGTCAAACTGCAGAGTTTGAGCACTCAAAGTCAGACTGGAGAGTTTAAGCACTCAATATACATGTGTGCAAGAGCAGACCAAAAGACACTTTCAAAAATATATGTATTTCTCTCTGTATTTAGAACCTGCTTTGTACTTTGGTAACACTGAATATCGAGTGGATGAAAGTGCTGGTTATGTGGAGATTTGGGTCTGGAGGACTGGAGCAGTGGGGTGTTTTTTTTGCAGCTGTTAACATAATAAGAGTCAAACTGCAGATTTTGAGCACTAAAAGTCAGACCGGAGAGTTTAAGCACTAAATATACATGTGTGCAAGAGCAGACCAAAAGACACTTTCAAAAATATATGTATTTCTCTCTGTATTTAGAACCTGCTTTGTACTTTGGTAACACTGAATATCGAGTGGATGAAAGTGCTGGTTATGTGGAGATTTGGGTCTGGAGGACTGGAGCAGATCTGTCCAAAGCAGCTTCTGTCATGGTGCGTTCCAGAAAAACAGAACCAGTGTCAGCAGAGGGTGAGTTACTCATAAAAACGTTGCTCAGGCTGCTTTAGAATATATGAGCATAAAAATGGGATATCTGGCATTCACTGTTATTTATCTTCTGTGTATATATGGGGTGGAAAAGTTAATTAAAAGACATCAGACATGGATTTCTCATGCACAAAACATGATATTTGCATCCCAGTTGTGTGTGACAAGGACAGCTCAGCTCACTGACTTTCTGATGGAGGCTGCAGAATGGATATGAATAAAATTATCATTAATTTACTCACACCTTAACTGATGGCAGACATTGGGAACAACAGTTGGAGTGAAAGAGAGAGTGTTGTCTTTATAGCATTGTATTTCCCTGGAATAAAAATGAATTTATAGCATAGATCTGCAGTTGCCCTAAAAGGATGATTTCAGTACGTTAGCCAAGGAAGCTTTAATTATCTATGAAGCTGATGTACCTGAGATTTTAGCATTTCTCAGTTACTGTGGAGAGGTACCAAGAGTGTGACCTTCAAGGATTTTTCTCTGTCCAACACTGATCCAAAATACCCAAAATCTGATGACTGTCACTGTAAAACCCTATTTTTATTTCTCGGTCCCAATGAAAAGTCATTTTCCCTATCAGAGTTTGGGAATACTTAGGCTGGCCAAAATTTTGTGGTCCTGTTTAGCTTGACGTGCTAGCTGCTAAATTAATTGTATGGAGCAATTATAGCTGCTGGGAGTCAAGGAAATTGGTTGCATTAATGAGAATTTCTCTGTTCAGCCCAACAAGTTGATGACACACTGGCAAGAGACAGATAAGGCTTCGGAAACTTTCATGTTAATCAAGCTGAAAGCAAAATTGTGTTTTTTAATATGTATGTGATACATAATCAGTTTTGCTGCCAAAATAACAAAGAATTACAGCAACTATTAATGCTGCAGTATGATTGAAGGGAATAGAATTTGACTATAGTTACTGAAGAACAGAAAAGTGGTTGATAAAATGGACAATGTATGTGATGAATATGTGAAAATGATTGGGTCCTACAGGATTTTCTGTGTTGTGTATAAAGTAGCAAAATAATGTTGCTTTTTTAATCTTGTATGTATAAGATTTTTTAAAAATAATTTATGTTAAAACTTAGTAATGAGATTTGGAAAAAAATTGTTTTCACTAAATCTTTTCCTATTTTCAAGTATTTATAGACTTTTGCACACAAAAAATATTAGTATGGTTGTATATGGAATGCCTATGCACACAATATTTGATCAAGGAAAGAACAAAATCTGTGCAAGAATTGTAGCTTTTCATGATGCAAACGGCCGACCAGGGAGGTCAGCTTTTATGCAGATAAGCGTCCCTTGCCTCTAATCAGGAGGGTCCGTAATGATGTGTAAAAGAAAAAGGCACAGTTGCTTCTAAATATGTAAATTTCAACATACTGTGACAAAGAAGGGAAAGAATTGCTGTCATTACAAGCAACAAGTAGAACATTATAAAGGGGGTAGGGAGGAACGCTTTGGTAAAAAGAATGCAAAATTACGGGAATAGCCAGGATCTCAGTGAAACGAGGGGACGCAAGCAGAAGGAAGAAGTGAAGCCATTATAAGTCTTCCAGTTTAGATTTAATAGTCTCATACACGCACAAAAAAAGTCATTTTGGGTGTTTATACCCGCATTCAGTCTGCCCACTTCCTTTAGCGTTGAGACAGTGGTAACAGCATGATTTCAAACTCCATGATCTAACCCAGTACAAGACACTTTTTCTTGGAGTCCAGATGGAATTATTCTGGGACAGACACCTGTTCCTTTAAAGGTAAATAGCTAAGTAAAACCTCATATATGTAGTCCAGAGTTGAGTAAAAGGGTTAAATTGCTGTGGACATCAAGTCTGTTGTTTGTTGTTGAGGCTGTAGCCTGTTACTGTGCAGTTTAAGGGATCTTGAACAAGTTTTAGTTACGTTAGTTGCACTGTATGTTCATTGTTCCCGAATTTATTTACACGTGACAAAAATGTAAATTAAATTTTCTCCAGGACAGCAACGGAAACAGCTGCAAACACATTTCACAAGTGTAGAAGTGAACATTAACATACAGTAGTAATTGAGCATAAAAGACTTGTTTTCTTCCCCAACAGCTGGAGTTGATTATGTGGGCATCAGCCGTAGCCTGGATTTTACACCAGGAGTCAACATGCAAGTGTTCCGTGTGATCATCCTCGATGATTTGGGCCAACCTGTTCTGGAAGGTCCGGAGAAGTTTGAACTAGTTCTCAGCATGCCTGCAAACGCAACGCTTGGAGAGCCTGGCAAAACTACTGTCTTTATCAATGACACCGTCACTGACTGTAAGTATAAAGGGAGCAGGGGAGAGTTCTTCCAGGGGTTTTTCCTTTTAGTGTTTTAAGTGTACTTAGAAAGTGGAAGGGGTTTTTTGGCAGTAGCATAAATTACTATGTGTATAAGTGCTGTGATATATCACTTACCCCAACTACATTATAAAGATTAAGAGTTGTGTGCTACACCTGAAGTTGGAACATAGGGCTACAATGTAGGTTTCTTCACTCTGGCTTGTTTTCCTTCTCATTATGTGCTCGAAGATACTATTTTGGACAAGTTAACGTAATAGTGGAATTGTGCCATGAGCTAAAAGTATATTTGTTTGTGTCTGGTGTATTAAGGCTATTTGAATGAATATTCATTTTGAAGTTAGAGAAGCCACAGGGACTTAATGGTTTTTTTTCCCCTAGTAGTTATTTAAACACCAGAAATTGTAGGGATCTAAGATTTTCAAATAATTATGCAGATTGCTATTACATGAAGCTGCAACTGTATTACCTCTTCTAGAGGAGCAGTAAGGGGGAAAATAAAAAGGTAGGTGTAAAAGTTTAAAAGTAAACAACACTCAACACAGCACCATTTACAGGTTCTCCAGCACTTGCTAAATAAACCGAGCTGGCTCTCAGCAGTCTCAGGTTTCTGCAAATTCACTGCACTTCAAAGACTTAAAGAAGCTATGTTGTTTTAGAAAGCTCATTCTCAAACAGAACTCTGAAGAGCAGTTACAGTTTCACTCTGAAATACTCACTTGAGGAATTCAGTGCAAAGTATGGTTCTGACTTCAGTGGAGATGGAATTGTGGTCATCACCCCTTTTTGCCCTTGTGATCTGGTGCGCCTACTTCCTCTCTGCATCAAAGGTAGAGACTGCTTTGTAGAAAACAATCCCACAGCTCTGAAGTGGCTCAAATGCTGTTTTTTTAAAAAAATCACTGAGTCTTACCTACTGTGAGAAGACTGGTGACAGAATTAGTATTAAGTTGGCAATTAGTTGCTGCAGACCAGGAAAGTATTTGAATTCATCTAGATTAAAAACCTGTGTTTAAAAAGCCTGTGAACTTTCTTCAGTTTATTGTAAAATGTTAGCACATAAAATGCTGGATTAAAGAAAATGACTTTTTTTTTTTTTTTCAATTGAGGAATGTCATTAATATTTTCTGCCCGTGTTGTGCATGAGGGTCCTTTTCAATTTGTGTAACATGTTCTGTTGTCAGTACCCAAAGTCCAGTTCAAAGAAACGATGTATGTGGCAAATGAAAAAGATGAACAGCTGGTGGCCCTCATTTATCGAAGTGGTGACATTAACCATAAATCCACAGTGCGTTGCTACACTCGCCAGGGTTCTGCCCAAGTTATGATGGACTACAAGGAGAGGCCAAATACGGATGATTCTGTAGTGGTGTTTCTCCCAGGTAAGCTTTTCCCATTGGAATTAGAAAATAATGCATTACGTTTGTCTGATGAGTAATCTGATGGTAAATAATAGCTAGACCTCCAGGACATTCTAGGAGTTGTTATGCCAGTTGATATACCAATTCTGTGGATGAAGAAAGCAGTGTAGAACTATTTAACAAATATTTAACAGCAGCACATTCAAATGTTTTTATGGCTGAAGTTGGACAATAAAGAAATCAGTAATATTGAGTGTTCTCTGCTACACTTTTGAGCGTAGCACTTCTTCATGAGAATAAGCAGGAGTAATACTGATGCAGAGCCTTCAGCTGAGGAGAATTGGAGAAGCTGAATGCTGCAAGGGATGTTGCTTGGTTCCCATTGTGGCAGAATCATAGGATTTTTCCTTTTTACTCAAACACAACCAAAAAATGCAGTGTGCTAGTCTCTGCTTCTGTGTTTTTGAGGCTGTCTTTTCTATGGCAAGCCTGAAAAAGTGTGGAGTTTTTGTTTTGTTTTTACCCTAGTCTCTTACACTCCTGTGAAGATGGTGTCTTGTCCTTGCTTCATACCTCTCTGCAGGAGAAACTGAGAAGCCCTGTGTGGTAACTCTGGAAGATGATGTAATTTATGAGGAGGAGGAGGAGTTCAGATTGGTGCTTGGAACACCAAAAACTGATTCCACATTTGGTGCTTCCATTGGGGATCAGAAAGAGACTGTGATCAAGATTAAGGATGAAGAAGACAGTGAGTTTTATGTTAATTGTTGTTTGTATATGTAGCTGCAAACGAGAAAATGGGAACAAATTCCATTCAGTGTTTGTTTCAACAGTTTTCAAAGTAACCAGTATCAAGTTTTTCAAAAAAACTGTTAAGTATTTTATTTTTATGTTTCAAATTTGCACCCTTTTAATGTTTTCTGAATGCATCACTGGCTTTGCTTTTTGTGGGATAATGGGAAGAGAAATTCTCATGTTTATTTCCATTCTCTTTATTACTCTATATGTTTTGCTTTCGTAAGAGTATCATAAATTTAACTAAGTTGAAAGAATCATGGATGCCTTGGGTCAAATTCACACAAAACCCCCCCAAACCTTACTTGATAATGCTGTGAAGTCGAAGTAATGCTTCACAAGTCATTTAAGAAAATCAGATTTATTCCATACCTTTGACAAAGCATTACAATAAATAATTTGTAAAAGTAACTGCTTTCTTCAACAGCTAAACATATTTCATGTCAAAGTATTTCACTACAGACTCCACTAAAGCAAAAACCAGGGGACTATGTATTCTCCCTCCAATAATAGCTACAAACTTCTGTCTGAATTCCAGTTTCCAAAATATTTCACTTTGATCCTTCCAGACAGCAATCCATAAACCAAATAAATTAATAGCCAGACAATCACTCTGGATTTTCAGATTTGTTAGGACCTTCTCATTTCCTTAGGACTACCCACTCTCAGATAAGATATTTGCACTTGGCCTAGTTGACATGAGTAAATTATTAGTATTATTTTTAATGTTCAGGTTTTTGTTGTTGCTTTTTTTTTAATCTTGTCTAGAACCAGTGATTAAATTCTCTGAAGTGAAACACAGCATTCAGGAGCCTCAGGAACCTGGAGGAATTGCAGTAGTAAGAGTCCACGTTCTGCGCCTTGGTGATAGCTCCAAAGTGTCTGTCGTCAGAGTGCACACTAAGGATGGCTCAGCCACCTCAGGGGAAGACTACAATCCCATGTCAGAAGGTGAGGGCTTCATTGGGAGCGGGGATGGGAAACATGAGTTTGGAAAGTGCCTTCCTGCAGATGGAATGCTGGACAGGGAGCTGAATTCTTGTTTTGATAAAATGGTAATTACTGCACTTTAGGAGTTCCTGCTTCACTTTGTATGTTTTATAATGGGAGATTTGAGATTTGAATGTTGTCTATTTTTGGTTTCCTCCAAGTTAATTGTGGAACCTGCAGTATTAGCATTGGTTTGGAGGTGAGATCCTGTTTGCTCTGGGCTATTTTGAATTTCCTGACCTGGGATGCAAACTCAGGATTTCTTCGTAAGAATGAAAGTTCAGCCTAGCTCAAATTTTTATCTGCCTGAGACACGTGTTTGAGCAGAATTTGGTTCTTGAGCTTTGCCTTCAGGTCGCTTGAGGTGGCAGAGGACTAGGATATTATTATGATAGGCAGCTTAAGGTGGTACAGGAATGTGCTTAGATGTGTGGTTTTGCTATTTTAAGGATTTATGATCTTGAATAAGTAAAATGAATACAAAAGGTCTGCAATTTCTTGAGTATTCATGCTATTGACTAAATGCTAGAGTCAGAAAAATGGGTACTGGAATCCTGACTTCTAGCAAGAAATAACAGTCCCCACCTGGCTTCTGGAGGAAGGACCACAGAGACCTGTTTCTAATAGACCGTTCTTGGCTTGTGATTTCATGTAGATGAACATGTCTCCTAAGGACTTAATGCCAAGTATGTTGACTTCTCAGTTCAAAGTACAGTTTTTTGGATCCTGCTGTATTAAATGTGTACTGCAAATGGAGCCTGAGGCGGTATCCGCACTGGTATAGTAATGGACCTGGGACTGTTCCTTGGCATCCAGACCCACTCTGTGGAACTTTCTTTGCCACTGAAGCAGGATCTCTGCATGAAAACTGCCTCCCTGGCCCGTGCTAATTCTGAACTGTTCCAGGAGTTGGTTGGAAGAAGGCTAGTTGGCTTGGTACAACATCATGTCAGGGTAATTATGTTTTTCTAGCATTTTAAATCTTCCAACTAGTTATCAATGCCAACTTGTATTTATTTTTTCTGTCCAGCAAAAGTAAGTTAGTTTTACTTGGGTTGTTGTGCTGAAGAACAGATGGTAACAGCTCAGTCTACTAGTACATTTTACTTAGAGCAAAAACCTGTTATTGCAGCAGAATACGTTACTTGAACACAATTGACACAGAAAACAATTGTTTGGCTCTTGATTTTGCATTAATTTGTTGGGTGTTTTTCTTTTAATCAGATATTGAATTCAGAGAAGGAGAAACCGAGCATTTTGTTGAAGTAGAGATTCTGTATGATGGTGTAAGAGAAATGAGAGAAGCATTTACTGTCCACCTGAAAGCTGATGAGAACATGGTAGCAGAGACACAGGTAACCACTGTCAACAGCAAAAGTTGCAACTTGTAATGAATTTTTTTTTTATTTCTATAAAACCATCTAAAAAACATGTATTCACAGCATGCATGACAGCCTGGTATTCATATGGTTACTTTGGTGCATCCCTGTCTAAATACTGGTATAAATTAGCTGTAAATCCACACACTTTGAACAAAGTCTAGAAGAATTGAATTCCAAACTTCATGTGTGATCCAGTCTGTGCTTCACAGAGAGTTTGGCAGTAGAGAGCTTTCTCTTTCCAAGTTATTGGTATACATCTTAGGAAAGTATAATGAGCTAACTGGCTTGTAGAAACCTCTTCTGACTTTTCCCATTACATAAAAAGTTTTTAAAATATATTAAAAAAAAAAGAAAGCAAGAAGCTGTGATTGGCAGGGTTGGGTTTTTTTTTTTATTAATAGTGTCTCTGGCTGCTAGAGACCCAGTACAACAGAGAGACTGTGTTGTCTGTGTCCCTCTCTAAACATTTGGGGAGAGATGTGGTGGCAGCAGCTGCAGCCACGCTGTGATGCTCTGGTCAGTGCTCTGCAGTGCTCGTTTGCCCAAACACAGCTCTGTGAGACCTTCTCACCTGTCCCCATGGTAGGGGTCTGTGGGCAAGGAGGAAGGCACAAATGAGGACAGATGGGCATAGATTAGTCTCCCATTTCTTCATTTTGGTGAAGCAGAGGAGAGCACAGCAAGCGTTAGAGCTACGCCTGCCATTTTGGGCCTATATTTAAGATCTAACTTGACTCAAACACTAACAACTTCTTACTTCAATACTATATTCAGTAAATTACTACATACAGAGAAACGATGGCCCTGGGATCCATTGCATCATGTATATTATACCTTGACAAAATTGTAGGCCACAATTTTAAAAGCAGAGGCTCTAAAGTTAACGCACAGTCTTTATACTTAAATTGGTAAAAACCTAAACTGGCTGCCGAGTGAGGTCAAATTGATGTGTAGGCTGAAGCTACTACATGGTCTCTGGAATTAGTTTAGGAGAGTTTGGGGATTTGTTTTTGTGTGTTGTTTGTGGCAAGCTTTGGAGGGGGTAGATGTGTCAGGAGTGAAGTTGAGCATGGGAAAATGAGGAGGAAAGGTGGTGTATTAATGTTTGTCTTTGTTCCTTACTACTTTAATTGGCAATAAATTAAATCAATTTTCCCCAACTTGAGTGTGTTTTGCCCATTAGAGTAACTGATAGGCAATCTCCCTGTCTTTAGCTTTCTTATCCTATTTACTCCTCTTGCCATATTGAAGATGGGGAGTGAGTGAGCAACTGGGTGTGTGTTTGACTGTTTGCCAAAGCTGACTGTTTTGGGGTTTTTTAAAGAAAAATTGAAGTATTTTTATTTTCCTTTTCCTAGTGTTTGGGGAATTAATTCTTCCTTAGTTTTTAGCTAGTTGCTAAAACGGGTTTTAAGTGGAAAAATTCAAAAAACCACTGAGGAGTGCATCTTATTTAATACAAGTCACCATTTTACCAAAGAATCCTGGGTAAAACCAGAATGAGCTTGGTGGCAGAAATTAAGTTACGGGCACTACTTTTCCTTCTCCCTCCATTCCTTATTTTCATCAGTCTACATAACCTTTTCTCTCTCCCAACACAGATGAGCAAAGCCATCGTGTACATTGAAGAAATGGACAGTGTTGCAGATGTGACGTTTCCAGCTGTGCCCCAGGTTGTCTCACTTCTGATGTATGATGATACCGCTAAAAGCAAAGAGAATCCACACCCTCCAACTGGCTATCCTGTTGTCTGTGTAACGGTAAGGCTTGTTTCTGCATGCTTTTGTCCAACTTACTCGTTCCATGCTCTGGACCATGTAAGAAAATTTAAAATGTATTCAATTCTGGGGAAGAACAACTCAAAGCAGAAGGCTGTTACTGTGTCAGAGCACTTGCATATGTCTTTCTGCTCACCTAACTCAGAGAATGAGAGCTTCCAAGAAAAGGGGCACTTGGTTTTTTTTCCCCTAGTAGTTATTTAAACACCAGAAATTGTAGGGATCTAAGATTTTCAAATAATTATGCAGATTGCTATTACATGAAGCTGCAACTGTATTATCTCTTCTAGAGGAGCAGTAAGGGGGGAAAATAAAAAGGTAGGTGTAAAAGTTTAAAAGTAAACAACACTCAACACAGCACCATTTACAGGTTCTCCAGCACTTGCTAAATAAACCGAGCTGGCTCTCAGCAGTCTCAGGTTTCTGCAAATTCACTGCACTTCAAAGACTTAAAGAAGCTATGTTGTTTTAGAAAGCTCATTCTCAAACAGAACTCTGAAGAGCAGTTACAGTTTCACTCTGAAATACTCACTTGAGGAATTCAGTGCAAAGTATGGTTCTGACTTCAGTGGAGATGGAATTGTGGTCATCACCCCTTTTTGCCCTTGTGATCTGGTGCGCCTACTTCCTCTCTGCATCAAAGGTAGAGACTGCTTTGTAGAAAACAATCCCACAGCTCTGAAGTGGCTCAAATGCTGTTTTTTTAAAAAAATCACTGAGTCTTACCTACTGTGAGAAGACTGGTGACAGAATTAGTATTAAGTTGGCAATTAGTTGCTGCAGACCAGGAAAGTATTTGAATTCATCTAGATTAAAAACCTGTGTTTAAAAAGCCTGTGAACTTTCTTCAGTTTATTGTAAAATGTTAGCACATAAAATGCTGGATTAAAGAAAATGACTTTTTTTTTTTTTTTCAATTGAGGAATGTCATTAATATTTTCTGCCCGTGTTGTGCATGAGGGTCCTTTTCAATTTGTGTAACATGTTCTGTTGTCAGTACCCAAAGTCCAGTTCAAAGAAACGATGTATGTGGCAAATGAAAAAGATGAACAGCTGGTGGCCCTCATTTATCGAAGTGGTGACATTTACCATAAATCCACAGTGCGTTGCTACACTCGCCAGGGTTCTGCCCAAGTTATGATGGACTACAAGGAGAGGCCAAATACGGATGATTCTGTAGTGGTGTTTCTCCCAGGTAAGCTTTTCCCATTGGAATTAGAAAATAATGCATTACGTTTGTCTGATGAGTAATCTGATGGTAAATAATAGCTAGACCTCCAGGACATTCTAGGAGTTGTTATGCCAGTTGATATACCAATTCTGTGGATGAAGAAAGCAGTGTAGAACTATTTAACAAATATTTAACAGCAGCACATTCAAATGTTTTTATGGCTGAAGTTGGACAATAAAGAAATCAGTAATATTGAGTGTTCTCTGCTACACTTTTGAGCGTAGCACTTCTTCATGAGAATAAGCAGGAGTAATACTGATGCAGTGCCTTCAGCTGAGGAGAATTGGAGAAGCTGAATGCTGCAAGGGATGTTGCTTGGTTCCCATTGTGGCAGAATCATAGGATTTTTCCTTTTTACTCAAACACAACCAAAAAATGCAGTGTGCTAGTCTCTGCTTCTGTGTTTTTGAGGCTGTCTTTTCTATGGCAAGCCTGAAAAAGTGTGGAGTTTTTGTTTTGTTTTTACCCTAGTCTCTTACACTCCTGTGAAGATGATGTCTTGTCTTTGCTTCATACCTCTCTGCAGGAGAAACTGAGAAGCCCTGTGTGGTAACTCTGGAAGATGATGTAATTTATGAGGAGGAGGAGGAGTTCAGATTGGTGCTTGGAACACCAAAAACTGATTCCACATTTGGTGCTTCCATTGGGGATCAGAAAGAGACTGTGATCAAGATTAAGGATGAAGAAGACAGTGAGTTTTATGTTAATTGTTGTTTGTATATGTAGCTGCAAATGGGAAAATGGGACTAATTCTTCAGTGTTTGTTTCAACAGTTTTCAAAGTAACCGGTATCAAGTTTTTCAAAAAACTGTCAAGTATTTTATTTTTATGTTTCGAATTTGCACCCTTTTAATGTCTTCTGAATGCATCACTGGCTTTGCCTTTTGTGGGATAATGGGAAGAGAAATTATCATGTTTATTTCCATTCTCTTTATTACTCTATATGTTTTGCTTTCATAAGAGTATCATAAATTTAACTAAGTTGAAAGAATCATGGATGCCTTGGGTCAAATTCACACAAAAAAACCCCCAAACCATCCTTGATAATGCTGTAAAGTCGAAGTAATGCTTCACAAGTCATTTAAGAAAATCAGATTTATTCCATACCTTTGACAAAGCATTACAATAAATAATTTGTAAAAGTAACTGCTTTCTTCAACAGCTAAACATATTTCATGTCAAAGTATTTCACTACAGACTCCACTAAAGCAAAAACCAGGGGACTATGTATTCTCCCTCCAATAATAGCTACAAACTTCTGTCTGAATTCCAGTTTCCAAAATATTTCACTTTGATCCTTCCAGACAGCAATCCATAAACCAAATAAATTAATAGCCAGACAATCACTCTGGATTTTCAGATTTGTTAGGACCTTCTCATTTCCTTAGGACTACCCACTCTCAGATAAGATATTTGCACTTGGCCTAGTTGACATGAGTAAATTATTAGTATTATTTTTAATGTTCAGGTTTTTGTTGTTGCTTTTTTTTTAATCTTGTCTAGAACCAGTGATTAAATTCTCTGAAGTGAAACACAGCATTCAGGAGCCTCAGGAACCTGGAGGAATTGCAGTAGTAAGAGTCCACGTTCTGCGCCTTGGTGATAGCTCCAAAGTGTCTGTCGTCAGAGTGCACACTAAGGATGGCTCAGCCACCTCAGGGGAAGACTACAATCCCATGTCAGAAGGTGAGGGCTTCATTGGGAGCGGGGATGGGAAACATGAGTTTGGAAAGTGCCTTGCTAGAGACCCAGTACAACAGAGAGACTGTGTTGTCTGTGTCCCTCTCTAAACATGTGGGGAGAGATGTGGTAGCAGCAGCTGCAGTCACGCTGTGGTGCTCTGGTCAGTGCTCTGCAGTGCTCGTGTGCCCAAACGCAGCTCCATGAGACCTTCTCACCTGTCCCTCACCTGGTAGGAGGTCTGTGGGCAAGAAGGAAGGCACAAATGAGGACAGATGGGCATAGATTAGTCTCCCATTTCTTCCTTTATTTTGGTGTTAGAGCTACGCCTGCCATTTTGGGCCTTATATTTAAGATCTAACTTGACTCAAACACTAACGACTTCTTACTTCAATACTATATTCAGTAAATTACTACATACAGAGAAATTATGGCCCTGGGATCCATTATATTATGTATATTATACCTTGACAAAATTGTATGCCATGATTTTAAAAGCAGAGGCTCTTAAGTTAATGCACAGTCTTTATACTTAAATTGGTAAAAACCTAACGACTTCTTACTTCAATACTATATTCAGTAAATTACTACATACAGAGAAATTATGGCCCTGGGATCCATTATATTATGTATATTATACCTTGACAAAATTGTATGCCATGATTTTAAAAGCAGAGGCTCTTAAGTTAATGCACAGTCTTTATACTTAAATTGGTAAAAACCTAAACTGGCTGCCGAGTGAGGTCAAATTGATGTGTAGGCTGAAGCTACTACATGGTCTCTGGAATTAGTTTAGGAGAGTTTGGGGATTTGTTTTTGTGTGTTGTTTGTGGCAAGCTTTTGAGGGGGTAGATGTGTCAGGAGTGAAGTTGAGCATGGGAAAATGAGGAGGAAAGGTGGTGTATTAATGTTTGTCTTTGTTCCTTAATACTTTAATTGGCAATAAATTAAATCAATTTTCCCCAACTTGAGTGTGTTTTGCCAGTTAGAGTAACTGATAGGCAATCTCCCTGAATTTAGCTTTCTTATCCTATTTACTCCTCTTGCCATATTGAAGATGGGGAGTGAGTGAGCAACTGGGTGTGTGTTTGACTGTTTGCCAAAGCTGACTGTTTTGGGTTTTTTTAAAGAAAAATTGAAGTATTTTTATTTTCCTTTTCCTAGTGTTTGGGGAATTAATTCTTCCTTAATTTTTAGCTAGTTGCTAAAATGGGTTTTAAGTGGAAAAACTCGAAAAACCACTGAGGAGTGCATCTTCTTTAATACAAGTCACCATTTTATCAAATCCTGGGTAAAACCAGAATGAGCTTGGTGGCAGAAATTAAGTTACAGGCACTACTTTTCCTTCTCCCTCCATTCCTTATTTTCATCAGTCTACATAACCTTTTCTCTCTCCCAACACAGATGAGCAAAGCCATCGTGTACATTGAAGAAATGGACAGTGTTGCAGATGTGACGTTTCCAGCTGTGCCCCAGGTTGTCTCACTTCTGATGTATGATGATACCGCTAAAAGCAAAGAGAATCCACACCCTCCAACTGGCTATCCTGTTGTCTGTGTAACGGTAAGGCTTGTTTCTGCATGCTTTTGTCCAACTTACTCGTTCCATGCTCTGGACCATGTAAGAAAATTTAAAATGTATTCAATTCTGGGGAAGAACAACTCAAAGCAGAAGGCTGTTACTGTGTCAGAGCACTTGCATATGTCTTTCTGCTCACCTAACTCAGAGAATGAGAGCTTCCAAGAAAAGGGTCACTAACACCCCTAACTTGTGATAGCTCTTTGCATTGAGTGTTGTATGCCATGATTTTAAAAGCAGAGGCTCTTAAGTTAATGCACAGTCTTTATACTTAAATTGGTAAAAACCTAAACTGGCTGCCGAGTGAGGTCAAATTGATGTGTAGGCTGAAGCTACTACATGGTCTCTGGAATTAGTTTAGGAAAGTTTGGGGATTTGTTTTTGTGTGTTGTTTGTGGCAAGCTTTTGAGGGGGTAGATGTGTCAGGAGTGAAGTTGAGCATGGGAAAATGAGGAGGAAAGGTGGTGTATTAATGTTTGTCTTTGTTCCTTAATACTTTAATTGGCAATAAATTAAATCAATTTTCCCCAACTTGAGTGTGTTTTGCCAGTTAGAGTAACTGATAGGCAATCTCCCTGAATTTAGCTTTCTTATCCTATTTACTCCTCTTGCCATATTGAAGATGGGGAGTGAGTGAGCAACTGGGTGTGTGTTTGACTGTTTGCCAAAGCTGACTGTTTTGGGTTTTTTTAAAGAAAAATTGAAGTATTTTTATTTTCCTTTTCCTAGTGTTTGGGGAATTAATTCTTCCTTAATTTTTAGCTAGTTGCTAAAATGGGTTTTAAGTGGAAAAACTCGAAAAACCACTGAGGAGTGCATCTTCTTTAATACAAGTCACCATTTTATCAAATCCTGGGTAAAACCAGAATGAGCTTGGTGGTTTTTAGCTAGTTGCTAAAACGGGTTTTAAGTGGAAAAATTCAAAAAACCACTGAGGAGTGCATCTTATTTAATACAAGTCACCATTTTACCAAAGAATCCTGGGTAAAACCAGAATGAGCTTGGTGGCAGAAATTAAGTTACAGGCACTACTTTTCCTTCTCCCTCCATTCCTTATTTTCATCAGTCTACATAACCTTTTCTCTCTCCCAACACAGATGAGCAAAGCCATCGTGTACATTGAAGAAATGGACAGTGTTGCAGATGTGACGTTTCCAGCTGTGCCCCAGGTTGTCTCACTTCTGATGTATGATGATACCGCTAAAAGCAAAGAGAATCCACACCCTCCAACTGGCTATCCTGTTGTCTGTGTAACGGTAAGGCTTGTTTCTGCATGCTTTTGTCCAACTTACTCGTTCCATGCTCTGGACCATGTAAGAAAATTTAAAATGTATTCAATTCTGGGGAAGAACAACTCAAAGCAGAAGGCTGTTACTGTGTCAGAGCACTTGCATATGTCTTTCTGCTCACCTAACTCAGAGAATGAGAGCTTCCAAGAAAAGGGTCACTAACACCCCTAACTTGTGATAGCTCTTTGCATTGAGTGTTTCTTCCTGACCTTAATAGGTCTTTGGTACTGGGCTGTGCTGTCAAACTAATAACCAGTTGTAGGGAATGACTGGGACTTACAGAATTAGGGCCAGAAAAATAGGTTTCCAAACACAAAACTGAGCAGGCAGGAAGGTGACAAGGAGATAAGTGATGCCCAAAATACATCTGTGGCTGGGCCATACAGAGCTTTCCAGAAGCAGTTTGTATCCTGGGCTTTGTGAGCAGAGCTCTGCCATGAGCAGCTGAGCAGCAGATTTTACCAAAGTTGAGTGAACAGCCTCTGGTATCAGCCATCTGTCCCACCTGCAGGAGACTGCTCTCCCAGACAGAGCTGGCAGAGGAACATGGACTTGTGTGCCTGCTGCTTCTGTGTCAAGTCAGGTGTTTTAAACTGTTGATCAAGGATGATCCTGAGGGGGAAGAAAAAAAAAAAAAAGCCAAATTTTGCACTAGCAAAAAGCACACATGCATCTTAACTTCTGCTTGATTCTGTTTTGGGAACAGCAACAGACTGCTGGGGAGGGTGCAGTTGTAACTTGGCAGCTCTTTGCCAGGGATGTATGAATTCAGACCATTCATTGTCTGTTTCTAACAGTTTCTTATTTATTAGAGTGGTTTCACACTGGGATTTTTCAAGTGATTTTTCTGAATTTGGGAGAACTGACCTTGATGTTGTCAAACAAGAATTCAATTTTTGTAGTTAGCACTAGCATTTTCCAGGTTTGCATGGTCAGAGGTGACACATGAATCATAACAGCAACTCACTACTATCTGGGGTTTGGTTTTTTGTTTGTTTGTTCTTGTTTTCAATCAAAAAAGCCCCATGGCATTCATTCATATCCCCTCAATTAAGGGGAAAATGATGTGTTTGCATGACTATCTTATTTTGTTGATACGGTTGATACCAATAAGCATGGTACTGTTAGAATAATGCTTAACAGTTTGCTTGCCTGGAGCTGGTGTAGGTAAGACTCAATAACCTCCTTTATTTTGTGTAAATCCCAACCCATAGGCATGCAATCCCAAGTATTCAGACTACGACAAAACCGGATCCATCTGCACCATGGAAAACATCAATGATACTCTGACCCTGTACCGCTGGCTTGTCAGTGCTCCAAGTGGGAGTGACGGTGTCACCAGCCCCATGAGGGAAGTGGACTCCAACACTTTTTTTACCAGCACCAAATCCATCTCCCTGGACTCTATATACTTCCAGGCAGGCTCCAGGCTTCAGTGTGCAGCTCGAGCTGTGAATGCCAACGGTGATGCGGGTCTGGAGCTGCTGAGTCCAATTTACACAGTAAACAGAGAGGAAGGTAAGTTGTTAATGATGGGAATTAGGTAGCCTTTCTTGGGAAAAGATGAGGTGGTGTTTGCGGCTGGTGGTGATCTGCTACGGGGTGTTTTGGTTTAGGGTATTAGTGCCCATATGTTAGTTAACTTTTTTTCATACATATATGGGACTGTTGCTAGTGAAAGGCAAAAGCATCTTGTAATCATCTCATCAGCTCTGGTAGTTCAGGAGTTTGCTCCCATCATAGGTCATGTGTAAAAGATTGGTGGGTGTAAGATGATAATGATTTTTTCCACCTAATTTGACTAGTGAGTAGAGCAGAATTTTACTTTCGCAGTCTTAGTCTCTTTGCTTTTCTGCATATTTCAAATACGCCTCAATTTCCATGTGGTTTTAGTTTAAACAGCACAGCTACTGCCACTGAGAGCAGATTTTAAGTGTATTGAATTTGATGTTGTCTAAAGAGAGTTAAATTACAGGTGCTGGAAAAGGGCAGGGGCATGAAATCCACATGGAAATGCAGATATTGCAGCACTGCATGCGTAACTGCTGAGAGCTTAGGCTGTGCCTCAAGAAGCTAAGGGGACCTCCTAATACACAGTTTAGCCCACATCCCTCAGGTTTCTTAACTGGGATTCATATCTAGATGTGCATGTCTAATCTGTTACTTTTTATCAGAAATTCGGATGAGGAAAATGCGTCTTTTTGTCAGTTAGTGACTAGAACAGTTACTTGGGAGTTACTTTAAAGTCGCATTCTGCCCAAATTAAAGCAGGAGCCTGACTTTACTGCATTTTAGGATTCAACGGGCCAAAATGTTGGGTGACTCTTCTTCTGTCTCTTTAGACTAAAACGTTTCATTAACATTTTAGCTCCATAGATTAAATACTTGCTGGGTGAGAGAAGCACTAGCTTGCTGACTCTGCAAGTCATGCTGTGCTTCCTCAGCTCTCTGTTTTGTGCAGTTCAGTCTT
The DNA here is from genome assembly GCF_001431845.1 of Calidris pugnax. NCBI lineage: Eukaryota > Metazoa > Chordata > Aves > Charadriiformes > Scolopacidae > Calidris > Calidris pugnax. Next base: position 5,525,174 of record NW_015090920.1, read on the forward strand.
TCTGCTGTGTCTCCTCTGCTACGTGGAGTCCTTCACCTCCATCTCCTCCAGTCACAGTGCAAAACCCCTAGGTAGGATTGAACTATGTGGGAAGAAGTGATAAAGTTTGGTGTTACCAGGGCATTAGTGATGGTCCTGTTGTAGTGGCAGTGGCCTTGTTATCAAGACAAGAGAAGGCTTGTGGATAGAGGCAGTGTTTTTTGTTAAGATCACAAGTTGGGGAAGGAAGGGAAGCTTTTGGGTATGTAATCCAGACTGAAACTCATCAAGGTTTTATGTTCATGCTCCGTGGCTGAAAAGTAGCTCCCTTGAGACATTCCGTCGTTAGAAAGTTAGGCAGTAGCCTGTGAAGTTTTCAAGGTTCTCTGAGGCTCCTAAGTGTTAGATTTATAGGTCTAAAGTGGCCATTATGCACCATAGCTCCTCTGTGGATTTACTGCTATGGTCTGAAACTGCCAGTTTTTGATGTAATTTAATCAGATACTATCTTTGCCTTAGTCATACACAGAAAAAGAAAGAACCTGAAACACCTCTCCAGTGTAAGTGGTGGACCCTGCGGAGTGGCGTAAACTGCCCCTATGTGTTTTAGTTAGCTGTTGTCTGCAAGATGTTGGCTCCCCTCAGGCAGCCTGGTTTTTGTGGCAAGAGCTCAGGTGTGGTTGTGAACCACCCTGCCCTTCACCTCAGCAACCAATGGCTGCCAAGGTGAATGCTGATGTAAAGTTCAATCTCCCCATTTCTATGGAGGAAGAACATAGCCTTATCAGGAAGGGGATGGGTTCCTCAGCTGCTGCTGGGCATTGAAAGGTCTCCTTACTGCTGCCCTTGCCTCTCTGGAAAATGACATTTTGCCTGCAGGGGTTAGACCAGGCAGCATGGGCAGAGCTGTGGGGTACTCCCTGGTTAGTGTGTCAATATTTGTGCATTCTTCTGACCTAGCTCTATGGACATACATCTCCAAGCTGCTTAACGCAGATACGACACAGTTTAGCAGGCATCTCCCAATCTGTCTTTCCCCTTTGCTCAGGTCTTTGCCAACCTCGCATCCCAGGAACAGTAGGAGCAGAACCTTTCTCAGCTAAAATTCGCTACACGGGTCCAGGTGATCCTGACCATCCCAATCTGGTCCGACTAACAGTCACTATGCCCCATATGGATGGTAAGCATCAAATGGTGAGAGTAACCATTTAATTAACACACTTTGGAATTTTCCTGTCCCACAGGTTTGTCTCCACAGTTCTTTGCTGCATTGTGGCAGGACCATAAATAATCCATGTTTAATGAACAACTTGCCAATTGCAAGGTTAATGTATGTATGAAACCTTGGGCATCCTTAGCTCCTACGTTGCCATACTCCAGGTCTAAAAATATGTCCACAAGCTGTTAATAAATACTTCATTTGCTTTTTCCCATTCAGGCTGTTAATGGGTCATGTGACATTTCTGTTTTAGGAATGCTGCCAGTTATTTCCACGCGCCCCTTATCCAACTTTGAGCTAACCCTCAGCCCGGACGGCACTCGCGTGGGACACCACAAGTGCTCCAACCTGCTGGACTATAATGAGATCCAGACCAAATACGGGTTTATTACAGAGGAAACGAAGAACCCCAAAGTGATTGGAGAAATGTCTCCTTACCAGTACAGCAGTGCTCTGCGGTCTGCCAAAACCTTGCGTTTCTACCGGAACCTCAACCTTGAGGCTTGCCTTTGGGAGTTCAACAGTTACTATGATATATCTGAGCTGCTGACGGACTGCGGCGGCTCCATTGGCACAGATGGGCAGGTATGTAGCACTGAAGTGACTTTCTCTCTCAACAGGAGGCTTTGGAAGCACGAGTCCAACAGAAAGCTTTACTAAGGATTGTATGAGAAAGGGATTTAGTCACTACACAGGCAGTTTGATACGTGTTCCCTTAGCACAAATGTTTTTAGAAGTACAGGTTTGTTCCTTTGGACTGTATTTGGAGCAATAGGAGGAGGGGTAATGGTTTTAAACTGAAAGAGGGGAGATTTAGATTAGATATTAGGAGGTATAGATATTGCGAGGGTGTTGAGGCACTGGAACAGGTTGCCCAGAGAAGCTGTGGCTGCCCCATCCCTGGAGGTGTTAAAGGCCAGGCTGGATGGGGCTTTGAGCAACCTGGTCTGGTGGGAGGTGTCCCTGGGGTCCCACAGCCCATGGGTTGGAACAAGACGATCTTTAAGGTCCCTTCCAACCCAAACCATTCTATGATTTCTGTGCACTAACGTGCACATCTTCCCAGTAACTGACTACAGCTCGCTGCGTTGCTGCTGCTCCTAGTCTGGAGTTTAGAAACTGCTTTTTTGACTTGAAGAGCTCTTCCAAACTGTGTATGTGCTTGTGCTATCACCCAAAGCCTGTGTAGCAGCATACTCAAAGAAGAATACAATTTTATTGCCTTACAGAAGTAAAACATATGTGTAAAGTACGTTATTGACCCTGGAAGTGTGTTTTAAGGCTACATAAATGCTTTTTTACAAAAAAAACTCAAAACATTTTTTAATTAAAAGTTCTAATTTAGGTTTACAGAGTTTGGGCTTTAGGCAGAGCTGTCAAGTAGGTGGGAGTTTATAAAGAGAAGCTTGGTTGATAAGAAACAAACACACACAACATTTTCTTGCATAAAACAGGCCATTGTTCCAGGTCTTTGATAAGAATTACATCAATGTCGGTCACAGAGCTGGAACAGTGGTTCTCCTGTGCAGTGTCTGACAGCACATCGTGTTTACTTGGAAAATTACCCAATGCACAAGTGACCTACAGCAATTGCACCTACATTAGAGGAAATTCCAAGGGGCTGTAGAGCCTCTGTGCTGACTCCACCTTGAATCAGCCTTGGCTCAGCAGCTTGATGCTTTCCCGTTCCGTAGGTGCTCAACTGTTACCATCTCAAATGGTGCTCAGTGGCCAAAGAAGAATTATTTACTAATTACCTTCTTCTGGTTGCTTGTTGATTGCTTGGTAGAGGGAGACCTTAACTCAGACTGTAGTTTTAGATTGCAATGTTTCAGGGTGCCATAATCCATAGAGTTCAATCTATTATAAAGGCGTGTGTTACTTACAGGACTTGTTCCTAAATTTGTGATTAATTTCTGAATTCCTAAGGAATCTGGTCATTCTGATCCAGAACTTTATTTTAGGCCACCTTCAATTTCTATGGAGTTTCTTTTGAAAGCTTTCTTTTTTTTAGTTCCAAGGTAAAACAAAATCATAGGTGGTCCTTACTTTGGAGATGTATGAACATTGTTATGATAAACTGGCAAAGTTTTGAGGACACTATCAAATGATTTGCAGCACCTGAAATAACAGTGATGTTAGTAACAGATGAAATATGTTTCCATGCAGGTCTTTTTGCTTAGATTTAAAGAGTGCAGTTCATGAGAGTGCAAGGTTGGCAGTGAAAGTGGTTTTGTTTCAGGCTGCATGCAGTAACCTGGTACCTCATTGTTTTTCAGGTCTTAAATCTGGTGCAGTCATACGTAACTCTGCGGGTGCCTCTCTATGTCTCCTATGTCTTCCACTCCCCTGCTGCCACTGGGGGCTGGCAGCACTTTGATTTGCAGTCTGAGCTGAGACTCACTTTTGTGTACGACACGGCTATCCTGTGGAAGGATGGGATAGGCAGCCCTCCTGAATCAGAGCTGCAAGGTGAGCTTGTTTCAGTTGCCATCCTGTCTAAACTCCATCCTACTCAATGTTTTGATGCTGGGAGACGTGTGGTCAATAACTCTGTGCTTTTTAGCCTTGAGAATCTCAAAAGCAGTAAGAACGTGCTGACTCCCTCAGTTAAAACATCCACCCAGAGGACAGTTAAATTTGGGGTTTAATGCCATATGTTACTAAACTAGGTGTTTTGAATTTTTCCTCAATCGCATTTTGCTTTTAATCTATAAAAAAATGAGACAAATTAGTGCACAGACCAACTCTAAAGCAGATATTCTTAGGGAGAGAGAGACTCCAGTGCTGAACTGGTACACAGTTACATGGCAACAGAAGCACTTACACAGCCCTGTGCAGGGGAAGTGCCTGCGAAAGGGACCTTACTGGAGCGAGCAGCCTTGGTGTCCGTGTGACAAAAAGTCCCACATCCCTTCTTTCTCCTGCCTGTGCTCTGTTGTATCAGCATATGTGGATATACTTCAGCTAAGTCTGGTCTTACGTCAGCAAAAGGGAAGAAAATAAAAAAATCTGCCTTAATGGACTGAACCAGTAACAAGTGGAAGTGACTGCATTTCTTCTGTGGTTGGTGGGTTTCTGTCTCAAAACAATCAGTGTGACAGGGTTTAATATCTGTGAAAGAGCATCAGGGTTTAGGTAAAGTGTTTTGGATCTCCAGATGCCGAAAATATATGAAGAGCCTTCCTTTAAAAGTGCACTCAGGAAATGTTGGTGGTAAAATCATGGCTTTTTCCTCCCTAGGCTCCCTCTACCCCACAAGCATGCGGATCAATGATGAAGGACGACTGGTGGTGAACTTCCGAACAGAGATCCGTTTCCGGGGCCAGCTGGTGATGTCCCACCCAGGTGTGTACCCAGCCTGTCCACCTGTGCTAGCCAGACAGCATCTGTAGTGCTGTCTACCTGGCAGAGGAGAAAGGTATCGTAGCAAAGGGTCTGTCTCAACACAGAAGGCAAGTAAGTAACTGAGGCATTTCCTTTTCTGCTGTACAAGTTAATTTCTTTCCATTCTTCTGCTTCTTTGCTTTTGTGTGCTGGTTTTGTAACACACCAGGCATCAGTATTAATTGTGGCAAATTCTAATTTGGCTTTTTTTCTTTCAGGAACGTCTCTGGCATCAATGGTGATGTCTGCTGACCACCCTGGCCTCACGTTTACTCTCAGTCTGTTACGAAGCGAGCCGACCTTCCACCAGCCTGTGCAGCAGTGGAGTTTTATCTCCGACTTTGCTGTGAGTTTGCATTCAGACTTCAACTTAGGAAAGCGAAGGGAATGTCAGTTTTTAACATACTTTCCGTGCAGTCCTCAGCACTATAAGATTAAACATCAACTCATTTGGATGCAGTCACATATTTTCATTACCTAATGAGCAGTCAGAAGTCCCTGGTGTCCCTGCAGCTTGAGCCCAGAGGCCTGAACCCATGCTCCTGCAAGCACTAGCCAGCACCATTCATTGAGCAGGTGGAGCTGTGGCCTCTCTTGAAGAATTTGCCTTAACATTATGTCCATTGGCATTGCCAGAAAACTGTGATCCAGGAGTTGCTGCTGCTGCTCTGAGAAGCTGGATTTTTTCCCCACATGTGACAAAGCTGCTTGGCTCCTGCTGAGCTCAGGAGTCAGTGGGAGCTACTGCATCCCCAAAGCCTGTGCCTCTGCTAGTACAGAAGGGGTTTGCTTAAAAGTGTCTTGCTTTTCTGAGAGGGACACAGGCCAGTTACTCAGCTCTTGCTGAGCTGTAGGAAATGAGCCATTTGCATTCACTAAAAATCTATAACTACATTTCTTCAGAGATGTAGTTATGTTAGATTTGGGCGTTGACATGTTTGATTCCCACCACTACTGCAGCCAGGCCAGCCCCTCAAAGGCCTGATAGTAGGTATTCTGTGTTAGCCCTCATTTCACAGAGAGGTAGAGGAGCGACAGCATGTGTCAGTGCCTTGCCTGTGCTGCTGAAGTGCACTGACAGTGTCTGTGCACGTGCTTCTTGCACGAGGTAGAGCACCATGATCGTAAACAACAAGGTCTGAGTTTGTGAAAGTGTTTAGGATGCTGCTGGGAATTCAGCTTGGCATCAGGGGCAAGTGAGCTGAAAAAGTTGATGTTCAGAGACTGTGGAGAAACACTGATTTTTCTAATCTTTTCCCAGGTACGAGATTACTCGGGGACTTACACTGTGAAATTCATCCCTTGCACTGCTGCCCCTGGTCAGCAATATGCCCTTCCTGTCGTCTGCAACCCACGGGACCCCATTGCGTTTGATATGGACATCAGGTTCCAACAGGTATGCCATTCTGCTTAGGATTTACACTTTTTTTCTGTGAAGCCTCATGGGCAAAACAAGCCAAAAGTAAATTCAGGCTGAAAGGCAGGTGAATCACTGAAAGAGAGGTTCTGGCATAGACCGTCCAGGATCCGTTGTCAAGAGAAAATCATGGAATATTTCAGATGGCTTCAGGAGGAGTTTTACAGTGCTTGTAGATTGCTCTAGATCTCATCTTCTCAGGTGAGATAAAATCAAACTAAATTTTTCCATGTATCTACCTCATCATCCAGCCTATTCCCAGGTACTTTGCTGCTTTTTTTCAGGAAGGCGGGTGCTGAAGGAATTTCAGTTCTAAGCAAAGTTGTTCTCAAAAACAGCTTGTAGTCCTGAGGTTGATTTTTAAAACTGAGATTCAATGTGATAGAATTTTATCAAGAGTCTCAAGCAGTGGGAAACCTTTTATTCAGAGTTAGTGTGACTTTGTGACAATTTTCCTGTACCAAGTAGCAATATCTTGCCATTGTGAACTGTTACAAAGACCAGATTTTCTGTTGCAGTTATTTGGAGGAATGACTTGAATAGCATTTGGAGACTGAGGTCTCTGAATCTGAGACTTAACTTCCAGTGAACATAGCAAACTTTTTAAAACCTCTTAGTATAACACTGCAGCTTTCAGTCAGCACATAAAAAATGACCTGATTTATTCCTCCCCCCTGCCGCCGAAGTGCTGGATACCTCAGAGGCTTTGCCCGTGTCAGTCAGAGCTGCTCAGCCTTTTGACCATCAGAGCTGCTCTGTAGCCTTTTCCCTCACTATGTGGTTGCATGGCACGTGTGGTGAGTGTGGGGACAACTGCAGTGCCTGCAAATTAACTGAATGTCTCCATCCTGGTTGCTCAAACAATTTAATAATTTAAAGATACTGCTTCAGCAATAGTCTTCCTGCTGCCACCTTGTAGCATAGGACATGAATGCTACACAGGAAGAGGAAAATTATTTGATGAGGAAGGAAATAACTGGAGTTGTGATGGCATTTGCATATTAAGTTAATTTTGTACTTTTGTCTGTATAATCACACCCTTATGATGGTTACACTAGATGCTGGGTTTGTTGTGGTCAACAAGATTAAATAGTGGCGTGAGACAGTTTAGTTCTTCACCTTATTTCTGTACTGGAGAGCTGTTTGCCTTCTGCTCCCCTCTACATCTTCCTGCCATTACATGCCTGGTGGGTCTCACAGCCCTCCAGAGTGCCAGATTCCCCCATCCAAACACACTTGGCTCTGTTGGGCTCCTGCAGCCACGAGGTGTTTGTGGTGGTTTTCCATCCTGTGCTTCTTGGTTTGAATATGCAGGTTGGTTTTAGAGTAGGGGAGATGAGTTGGTGTTGAGCTACGTTCTGGTCCTGATCTGCTTTGATTGTCCACTTGCCCACAGCCTTATTCTCACAGTGACTTTTGCAAGTGTCACTGTAAAGATACATTTTTGTCCCGCGTCTGAGGAAACAGATATATTTTGCTGTTTTACTCAGCAACATGGAAATAAAGCACTGCAATTGTGTGTTTCAATGGGTCATGCTGAGAAGCACAACAGGAGGTTTATGTTCATGTGCATGTAGGAGGGATTCTTGTAAATGCTGTGTACTGCTGAAAGGATTGATCAGCACATCACTACTGTGGCAGTGGTGTGCAAGGATCATTGTAAAGCTACAACCAAGGTGGTTTTTTTTATCATTTAATTTCACTTTTCCACGCAGGTCAGTGACCCAGTGGCAGCAGAGTTCAGTCTAAATACTCAAATGTTTCTGCTGTCCAAAAAGGAGCTTTGGATATCTGATGGATCAATGGGATTTGGAGAAGGAGCTGATGTAGCCTTTACCAAAGGTAAAAAGTCAATTGTATGTTCAGTATATTATGAAAGCTGAAACAGAACCACTTTTAACCAAAGCTATATAAATATTTTACTAGTTTTATAACCCCTATATGGTCTATGTATTTGCACTGCAGAGAAGTAAAATATGGAAGCACTAAAATGTGATGCAATTTAATGTAATTGAAACAGGCTTTGGTTCTGTTTATGGACTCTGAGAGGAAAAGCATTGCAGAGGTAGGTGCAGAATTCAGGTGTGTGTATCTGAAACTGCAGTTCTGAAAGCTCTTGCACGGTTACTGCATAGTCACATATTCCCCTCACTCTGGTTGTTTTGCTTTGAACCTGCCCACGCTAGAACCTTTTTCCCTCATTTTAAGGGAGCTAGGTATTTTCAGAGCTTAGATTATTCTAGTCAGAAATGCAGGAGTTGAGTCCTTGTACACCTGAGGCTCCTTGACTTGGTCCTGCAGCTGTTCTCAATTGCAGATGGGATGCAGAATAAACTGCACCTGATTTCAGCCAAGTGGCTCAGACTCATTCTTGATATTTTTATTTATTTTTTTTTGTGGAGTTCTGGCCCAGGGCAGGTGCTCTCACACATTGTACTCGCTCACTCACTGGAGTCATTATCTGGTTCCAGGGAGACTCCTGGTAATGGCAGTTTTGGACCAGAAATAATTTTAGCTTTAACTGGTCCCTTATTTAAATTACGAGTCTGGAACTCAAATGCCTTGTTAAGAGCTTTATTTTGCTTGAAATAATGCTGTCAGGCTGGATAGTTTCTTGTACATGAATATGGGTTGCCCTCTAGTGAAAAGAAGGGAAAAGCTTGCTGAAAAAAGAGCTGCACTCTAAGAACCACAACTTGTAACAGAAAATAAGACTAAAGCCCATGACAAATTAGTAGTAACAGCCATGGGACATCCTTTCTTCACATGCAAAGGGAAATAACGCCTAAAGCTAGATAACTCCTGTCCTGAGAATTTTTAACAGAGGTTTGATAATAACTTGATTGAATAATTTTAAATTGGCTGGTATGATGCAAACTGTGTTAACCTGCTGCACTAGGATCTGAAATCTATGGCCGAGTTATGGTGGATCCAGTTCAGAATCTGGGTGACTCCTTCAGCTGCAGCATCGAGAAGGTCTTCCTGTGCACTGGTGCCGACGGGTACGTGCCCAAGTACAGCCCAGGCGACCAGGAGTACGGCTGCCTGGCTGACTCGCCCTCCCTCCTCTACAGATTCAAGATCCTGGTACGTACAGAGTTAGGGTAGCAGGCATTTTTAGATCCCTGGTTTCCATCCCAGTCTGGAAATACTAAACTTCCTTCCTTTAGGATAAAGCTCAACCCGAGACACAAGCGCGAGCCTTTGGGAACCTGGAGTTCCACGCTACGTTAGCAGCTGATCACGCAGATGCTTTTCCTCTAGTAAAACAGCCTGGCTCTGATGGTTTCAGCCTGTCATCTGCTCCACTCTTCCAGGTAAGTTGACTGGTTAAGTGTATCACAGGGATTCTGTCTTGCTAAAAGTTGGGGTGAAGAAGAGAGCATGCAGGTCATCGTGGGCACTGTGTTAATCAGCAACAGCCTTTGAAAACACATTTATTTTGTTTCCCTTTTCCCTAACAGCGCAGAAACGATGAGAGAGCTGCTTTCTAACCCCCAGCTCCCCCTCTGCAGCCTCGCTGTTGTTGCAGACGGGTACTCCTGTGACCAGGAGGAGAAGTCACTGGTTTGGCTTACCATGGGGGCCTTTTTATGTAGGAGAAAACTAAGAGATTAGACTTTAGTTTCTTGCAACTGGGGTGGGAAAAAAAAATAGAAAAAGGTAATTGGTTTGTACACAATATGAATAAAAAAAAGAGAACTATGCATCCTGCTTTCAGTCACATTAATTCCAGTTCTTGAAGTCTTTTTATTGGTCTCCTGAGGCGGGGGTGATTCTTCCCTAAATTAAGACTAGTGTTTTGTCAGGTTAATGCAGTAGCCTTTCTGCATTAACACGGGAAAGAAATAGGCTCTCTTAGAACAAAGTTTATCTGACCTCCTTCAGCTGTCTGCATTAAGAAGAGAGTAATCCTATCTCCGAGTGCCTGTTTCTGCCGTTGACTTTAATTAGACGTATTTGGCAGCAAACTTGGGACATCTGTCTGGATGAATCTGATGCTTGGTGTTTTCCAGTTTATAGTAATGAGGGGCTCGTTTGCTTTTGTTTATGTGGTTGGTTATTGTTCTGTGGTGTCTTTTTTTGAGGTGGCAGCTGGCCGAGAGTGGTACATTCACACCATTTACACGGTGCGATCGAAGGAGAGCGCCCACAGGCACAACGGCAAAAGGAGCCTGGACTACCACCACGTGCTGTCCTCTGCTGAGGGAAGAGTTAGCACCACGGCCTTTCAACGCAGCAGAAGAGCCAACCCAGACACCCCGACCTTCACGCAAGACATTGGAGCAGGTAAAAACAGGGGCACGAATATTCAGCATATTGCACTTGACCGTTCCGACAGAGCCGGCGTCATCCAGAAGGACGTGGTCCCGGCTGGCGCGCCCCATCACAGCCCAGGGCTGGAAGTCACCAGTGGGGACTCTGGAAGCAGTGTTGTACCCGTCACCGGGGGCTTGGCAGGGCTGCTCTTCCTCATCTGCACGGTGGTGGTAACTCAGGTGTTGTTGAAGCAGAGGAAAAGCCAAGTGCCTGGCAGCCCCTCCCGCAGCAGCGCCGCTGCCACCACCCCACACAGCAGCAGCGACAGCTCCGAAGTGTAGCCAACATCTCGGGTGCTTGTCTTTTAATGTGTCATTTTACCAAAAAGCAGACTCCTCAGTCGGGCTCTTGGCTGACTCCTTTGCACAGACCATTGGCTCTTCTGGTTCTAATGCTGGCCCAGTTACTTGTAATGGGCAGCTATTTCTGACAGGGTTGGTGTACAGGGCTCACGTGTGAGTGACTTGTTTATAGAATTGAAGCCAGTACTCCATGAGTAGGAGTTGGTGCTATTTTCTTTTTTCTTAAAAAACCCCTACTTTTTCTTTAATGTTTTGAATATATGCAGGTGTAAATGTGCCTTTTATCCACTGTGAAAGGCTGGTGCTTAGAAGGATGTTGGTTTTGATTACATGTAATGGTGTCTAGCTTTTGTGTAACTGCCTTTGGGGTTGTTTTTTTTTTTTTTTGGTTGTGGTTTTGGGGTTGGTTTTTGAAATAATTATTGCTGGGGAAGGAAGAAGGCAGACATATAATAGTGTCTAGCTTTTGTGCAACTGGCTTTGGGGTTGGTTTTTGGGTTGTTTTTTTTAAATAATTATTGCTGGGGAAGGAAGAAGGCATTAATATTAGAATGGAAGCTAAGTAATAGATGATAGTGTATCTTTAAATGGGTGATACCAGCAGTTTTGTCTCAGATTTTAATGTGGACCTCGGATGTACGGGCAGCGGTGGGAGACTCACGCAGGTAAGGCTGTAATTGCAATTATCTGTAAGGAGAGCATTACATCAATGCAAATTAGAACCATATTGTAAAGCCCCCACTAGATAAATAGTGTGTTAATGCTTAGGTGCTGGCATTAAGTGCTTTCAAACACGCTTTAAAAGTTTCTGGTACTTCAGAACAATACTAACGACTGCGTTCCTGTATTGTACAGTAATTGCCCAGCTTCCTTTGCTTGATACAGACATTATAGCATAAAAATACAGGCAGATACTTCTAAAAGGTAGCTCATTTTGCCAGATGGCACTGGGAGAACACACTTTTATCATCTAGAGTAAATACTTTGCTTTGTTTTTTTTACTTTAATTTGAAAAGAAATGAAGTTTCTCTAAGTAGTAGGATGCCATGTGGGAGATTAAGGTTTAGCCCCTTTCACTTTCTGCACACTCACACTTGAGTGTGAGAGAACTGTTGCCACAAATAAAGTGCTGCTCAGCCTTTTCATAAATCTTTTCCTTCTGCTTCCTCTAAAGGATTTTATTTAGGATAGTTGTGAACAAGCGAACATGGCTTATTGTGGTTTGGGGTTTTGATGGTGTTTGGTTTGGGTGTTTTTTTGTGAAAAGGGATGCTTTTAAAGGGAAGGTACACTAAGGAAGGGTACGCTAAGTGTAAGTAGTGAGACTTCTAGGGCTGCCACCATAATTCAACCTGTAGTGCTGTGGCCTGGCTGTTCACTCTGCTGTACATACCATGGTCCTTTGACTTTCTGAAGAGCAAAGTACTGTTACTCATCCTGGCCTTTCCACTAATGTCAAAGAACTGAGCATGTTTGTGTAGTAAAATTAAGTTCAATAAAAAGGTAAGGTGAGAGCCACAGAATTTCCAGAAATGGGATTTGACTGGTGGTGGCTTGTAAGCAGAAACTTCTATTTCTTCTTAAATTCTATTCTATTATTATTATTATGATTCTATTGATAATAATGGAAGAAGTGTTCACAACAGCCTAAGATGAAAAAAAAAAACAACTGGGGGATGACGAAACAAATACATATTCAAGTGGAAACATTAATGAAAAAAGTCACATGAAGCGTTATTAATAAATGAAGACTATTTATTACTTCAAGTGTTAATGGTAAAAAAAATTCAGCACAGCTGTTGCATTTAAAAAAGTGAAACTACATTAAGTACTATGTTTCTAGTTCAGTAAACAGATGAACCCGATGTCCTTTAATGACATAATAGTTGAGCATTATACAGTACATCTTATGAAGACCCGTAAATTAAAGAACTACTTTTTAAATTTAGTGATTACAAAAATTCTGCATTCACAGCTTTAGCTTCTTTTTTCTTCCACGACCATCAGGAGTCCCATCCATTTTGCGCTTCTGTGCCTGAAAGGTAAGTTTTTCAGTAAGTTATTGTGATACAGGAAGTTTGGATTCAAGCAATGCATTTCAAGTCAAAGCAGATGGAGATGATCTACACTCTAGCAGCTTTAAAATGTCATAAATTGCCAATGTTGTAATAAAGCAAATATGCATATCCTCCTCAGGATAGCCATTGCTTTGTATTCTTCCAATTCTGGAAAAGTACTGTTTCATAGAGGTAAAAAGTGTATAGAAGCAAAGTGTATAGAACATTCCCAACAGGGAGAGCGAGGGCAGAGCAGAGTCTGCACAGGAACCTGTACAATCCTCCAAATGGAAGGATTGGTCTGTGTCACCTGTGTATCCCACAGTGGTAAACACATAATTTCTTTAGGGATAAAAATCAATCAAAAGGCAAAAAAAATCTCTTTTTATTTTACCAAGGTAAACCTATACCATGTACCAAGAACATAATAAGCTTAGCTGCTCCCAAGCACGTGAGCTACGATTTAGAACCTAAACTTATTTTCTGTTATTTGACATCCACAACTGCACTAGCTGAATGTAAGCAGCTCTTAACATTGCCTTTTAGATTTTTTCTTTTTAAATAACTATCACGTGTCCTAGACAATTAGAAAAGCACCCTGTCTTCAAATGAGCTTTTCCACAGAAATGATGTTTTCAATCTTACCGAAGATGGTTTTGGTCCACGTTTCTTCTTTTCTGCCTTTTCCTTTTCTTCCAGTTCCATGTTTTCTCTTTCAATCAGGGTAATTAAAGTATTGCATCTCCTTTGTAGCTCCTAAATGGCACAATATATTCAGTCACTACATCAGGCAGCCACTCAATGTAAAAATCATATTAGAAATGCCTCTAGGTAAGTTTTTTGCTGTATGTTGGCAGAGCAAAAAAGGAATTACATGGTTTTTGGTAGTTACTGGCTGGCTTCACAGGAATGGATGTCATTGTGGGTGTTTGCTTTTTAAAACATGTTTGTATTTAACTCCAATTTGTATTGATTTTGAATTAGACTTAGAATTTGAATTGACTTAGAATTTTGAGTTTCTCCTCCCTTAAGACTTTTTACTGCATTTGCCATCCACTACAGTTGCTGTAAAGTCTATAAAAATGTAATGTATTGTTGGGATGCGCAGAAGCTATTTAATTAGCTGGTGTGTAACTGTTGGCAGAGGCATTGAGGAGCAAACCAGAGGAATACATACCATTGCAGTTCTGGACTTGAGAAACCAGTCAAACCGGAACTGAGGGGAGTTCCGGATGCACTGTCTTAGTTCATCGTAGACATTTTCTTTATCAAATCCCAGCTTGTGGAGCATACAGATCAGAAAGCGATCCTCCTCTTCAGTGTAATTCTTCCCTTTGTTAGTACCATAGGATATTCTTAGCTGGTGGAAAGGGGCTTTGTATCTGCCAATCTAAACAAAACAAGATCATATAAAACTAAGAAATAGTTCAGGATTAGCATGGAACTGTTTTGTATGAAAGCAGTGCATCCCATCAAGACAGGCAGATGAACAATACCAAGTTAAAGAACTAGATCTTTCAGGATTGCTGGTGCTAGAGTCACCACGTGTGAGGAACTGTGGGTTCTAGATGATGCATTTACCTACACCATCTAAACTGGTAAGTCCTGGTTTAGACAACAGACGGCCTTGTCTGTGATCTTCTGATTAGCTGCAGACTTCTGACCTGTCTCTACATTTGAAAATAGCCAAGATCTGCCAGGCATAAAAATGCAATGATCCTTTTTAACATCCAAATCCTCAGGAATGGTCAAAATTAGAGTAACGTGGTATGTGAGACTGTAGCACACAGTCCAGCTGTATTCTGCTTGAGTCAGATGCTGTTCTTCCCCTGACTTCACTAACGTGTCAAACCTGAAGTGGGGGGGAAATTCTGATCCACTGTCTTAATTTACTACAAATCTGTTCATTACCAAACCCTGTTGGTGGAACAGACCAAGACGAACGCCGCCTCTGCTTGGTAAGTCTTCCCTTTTTTAAGTGCCCTAAATATACATACATACATACGTGTGTAGATATATATATATATATATATATAGCATTTTCAGTTACACGGGTCCAGAAGAAACGCTGCTTCTTCAAAAAGCATGTATTTAGTGGGAGCAGTTCTACAGCACCATGAACTGTTTGTCCTATGATAAAGGTGACTGCTACCAACAGCAGGTCAGGCCATGCCTAGAGTCACCGTGGTAGCGCCCAGCTGGGACAGCAGGTCTATAGAATGGAAAAGGTATAGGCAGCAGCTGCTGAGGAGTGTGCAAACGAGGCAAATATTGTGCCCAACATGTCTTCACCCAGGAGTTACTCTGGCTAGACAGACAGTCCCACATCTCACCTCACCAGCACAGGGAAACAAGTGAGAAACACAGCAAAGGTACCTTTGTATCAAGTGCTTTTTTTATGCTGATTCGTCTCTGAATTCTGGCTTCTCCTCTTTCTATCTGAGCCATGATCTTCTCGATGTCTTGGAGTTCATTGCATCTTTCCCAGAACACGGCTAAGAAAAGAACAATTGGTTAGTGCCTTATCAGGTGTTTCAAAAGCTGGGGGGTTTGTACATTAAAATAAAAATAAATAAAAATAAAATAAAAACCAAACTTACTGCTGTATAAAAATAGGCGTGCCTTTACCTGATAAGGAACCTTCCCTTCCCGTATCGTGTGTTGCAGTATTACAGACACTATTTGAAGGGGTCAGATAGAGGAGGCCTCAGTTTAAATGAGGCGCGATACAGGCCAGAAAGGTTTTTGTTAGCCAAGCTGCTTCTCAAAGAAAAAAGCTGCTTAAAATGGAAGCTGATGTAATGGCAATACATTCTTACAGAGGGGAGCGGGAGGGTAACTGAGTGGCCAAAGATAAGAGCAAGTGTCTAAATGACAATTAGGTGTTTAAATAAAAGAGCCTTTTAAAAGAATTTCTCACACCTGTAAGAAATTTGGCCCCAGGAGCTTGCAGCTGCACTACAGTAGAAGACAATTCTGAGACATCAGAGGTAAGTAGCCAAGTGGACTTTAGGTTACAAAAAACCAACAGCCATCATTATATATTCTGACACAAAATGCTTAATGTTTCCCACTCTTGATGGATAAGGATGAGCTAATAAAGGTGTAAAGATTCAAGAGAACTACTGCTTAGTGAATACAAGGAAAAGTAGAACTTCAGCTACGCGTTCTCAGCATTTCCTTTTGCCAAAATGGACAAGAACTGAAGGTAGCACTATGCACTTAGGGTGGATTTAGGATATGTTAAAGTGGGTCAGTAACAGTTTATGCACACATGTTAGTGCAGCTTCAATTATGCAAGGGCTAAACATGGTAAAACCTGGATCAATAGATCCCAAATCCATCAGTACAGTTGAAGAGCTGTGTAAGAAACTCTGAGAGGTAGGACATGACCATGTTCACAGGTGGTTCATACCAGGCAAGCAGCGCTAGAGACAGCCCCACAGAGCTGAGTACCGAGCGAGTTACCTGAATACTCGATGACTTCCTCTGGGGTTTTTCCTTCTACTTCTCGTGCTATATTTTCAATGTCATCACGGCCCCACTTCTCATTAGCTTTGATGAACTGGTTAAAATCTCTCTTGTTCCAGTTAGTGAATCCCTAGATAGCAATCAAAGGGAAAGATGGCACAGAAGTTAAGGATTTGTCTCTCTTCAAATGCGTTTCAACAGATTTCTTTAAAAAAAAGGCCTGTAATACTTCCATCATTCCAACAATATTAAACCTCTGCTTTCTCTGCAGTCTAATCTTAGTATAAAAGCTGTTTTCATATTGTAGTCTCTCCGTTTACATAGTGATTAGCATTGGTTCTCTAAATACCTACTAGTTTTGGATAAAAGAGTCTTCAGCTCGTAAATTAATGCCTCTGACCAATATTCTCTGAAAGAAAGCACGGGATCACTTTTTAAAAAGAAAAAAATCCCTCAAGTGAAGCAATAGTCTCTGTAATGGGTTTGTTTTGTCAAGAAGGCCCATTGAGTGTCTCAGATGCCCTCAGCCACCTTCCAGGGTCACTCTCCATCAGAAGGAGGTCTTGGCTTTTAATTCCCCCCCGCCCCCAAAAATACATTATGAAAATATAATACCCAAATAAGGCATAACAGGCAGCAACCTGTTTTAAATGATTTAAATGTACATGCTACCTAATTATAAACCTGTTCTGCTCATAGCCTCTTTGGGAGACTATCCACTACCAGGCAGTTTAGGAAAACCGGCCATTCACCCCCCAGGATTCACTTCCACATGGGAGTGATGGGTTGGCAGCAGATAGATACGCTTTAAATACTGTGGAAAGCAGCATGCTCTGCTCTGCAGCTGCTCTGCGAGGTCCCACAGCTGAGGAAAGATGTCACAGCCTGCAGTCAACACAAACTTGGAAAGCCAGAGGCTGACACTGGGCTCCTTCTTACTCTTCAGGCTTAAAATACACAGAACACAACCCTGAGTACAGGGATTTGGTGCGTGTTCTTCAAGGGCAGCCAGGCCCACGACAAACTTAATGCTAAACCTGTTTTCAGTTGGAATCAAAATGTGCAGCTGTGTTAATTATAGCACTTGTGACTCAATGACCACAAACTGCTCCTATAACACTGTCAAACACAAAGTGAGTTTCAGCTGACTTCAACCAGTTAAAGATCAACTCTACCTGGGTTAGAAGCTTCTCTTTTTCTTCGAGTTCTTCATCATTAAGAGGTTCAGCCTCATCAATCTTAAGCTGCTCTTCCTTTTGTGCTTGGGCTGCATTTGGCAAATCAGGATTACGAGGTACCTGGAAAGTTTTGCATTTTGTAAAAATTGATTACTTTTTCACAGATAGTCACAGTAAACTGTTGCAAAGCGTGAAGGCTTCAATTACCTTGTACCCAATTGTTTTCCTGTAGTAGAGAATCTCTTTTTCCAGTAGTTCAAACAGGCGTGGAGGGAAGAACTGGAAGTCCTGTACGTTTGGCTGTTTTGGAGGCCGTGGTGCCTGAAATACATACAAAGTTTGTATTATTTGACTCCATTTCACACCCAGAATCTGTTTGCTTGTAAAAACCAATTTAAGTTTATGAGAAAAAAAAAAAAAAATAACACCTTACTGTTACAAAAATGCAGTCTTAACGGGAGAAAAAGAAAAAAAAGACAAAAGGCCACACCGTGGCAGAGACAACTAGAGCCATGATAAATTCTAAAAGTGAAAGACTCCTCCAAAAAGGAGAGAGGGTCTTTGGGCAGGAGGTGGGGGCTGGGGAAGGTGTCACACAAGTATCCCCTTCAACAAAGTTCAGGTGTTGTGAGCAGCAATAAGGAGATATTCCACAGGTAAGGAAAATCCATAGCTGCTTAAATAAAAGTCAAATAGAAACACATTGGTCTCACCCTCCTCATACCTTACAGGTTTCATCCTGCTCTTGGCTTTTTTCTCTCAGAAGTTTGCCTCAAATCCTTTGGACTTTTCTGAATTTAAATTGTCTCCCCAATTTACAAAAGTGAATAAAGCACTTTTCATGAATTTTTCACCTATTTCTTGCTTTCAGCTTTAACCATTTGTTGTGCCCATTTGAACAATTAATTTTCTTAAATTGATCAACTCACCTTGGGTGCTTTTGGCTCACTGACTCGAAGAGCCTCTCTGAAATAAGCATCCACAGCATAATTGGCTTTTCTTTCTCGTTTAGGTGGCTCGATCCACTCAGTAAACGCCATCTATAAAAACAAATCCCACCACCCCAAAAAGTATTAAGACTAATCCTTGCAAAACATTCAGAGCAGCTACAAGTTTTATATAAAACTAGGTTTAAATCTACTTCATTAAATAAGTAATAAAACATATAAGCTATTTTCATGCATTATATTGTATTTTAACCAACACTACTTAAATAATGTGGTTCAATCACACAACTTAGTGCTTTCCTCCAAAAGAAATTTAAACGTTACCTTCTGTTTTTCTCTGTAGTCTTCCCCTTCAAAGTTATAGACGCTGGACTCCGTATCCATTGTGAAGTTCCTAAGGGAGCTTTCACCCATCTTTGAAAGTTTTTCATTCATTTCAGCAGTCTTGGAAGAAGAATAGCAATTTTGAGAGGTACTTCATTATGAAATATCTCATTTACAACAGCAGAAAAACCAAACAATTGACCAATAGGAAAACCCTCAATAATCAAGTTATCATTTAGGGATATACTGTCTATACCATCCAACTGAAGTCTATAGGTAGGCTTCCATTTTTTAAAAAACTTTATCATCTCACCTTCTTTGCACCTCTTTCCAAAATGTGATCAATGTCTTCATCTGTAATCTCACTCTCCTTTGAGGCAAACACGTGCGTTGCTCCGTGTCTAATCATTTGCAGCATCTCATCCTTCCCAAGTTTGTTCAGGTTTTGATCCACCAGTCTTCCTGGAGACAAAAGCGTTGGAGATAGCAACTGACTAAAGAGCTTACAAAATGGAGGGAGCAATACGTGATTTGTCTCTGCCTTACATTCCTAAATTAAAACTATGTCCTTTTCTCTCAGTAAAGGAAATTCCAAATGAAGTGGGGCTGGGGGGGGGGGGAGGAAGAGGGAAAAAAAAACCAAATCCAGCAAAATGTACTCAGGGACCACATACGTTTGCTTTATGATCCATTAATTGTGTTCTACAAACATCATTTTGGATGTGAGGTCTTCCAGATAAGCTTTGTTATTCTGCATTTTCACGATTTCCAGGCTAAGCCTTATTAAATCCTATTTTTCATAACTACAGTTACCAATCCAATCAAGTCAACCAAGAAGGTGACACTGTCATCGCTTCTCCCCATCTAATAAACAAGGCAAGGTATTAATTTCTCCAGTTCAAAGGAGGAGTGCTTAAAAAATTAAAAAAGAATAAAAATAAATAAAATTTCAAGCAGAGCAGGCCTTTGCACTCCATGCTCAGAGTTCAGGTGAGGCAAAAGCAACATTCCCATTAATTCTTATTAGTTGATTTCCCCACAGTTTACAAGTTTTAAAAAAACAGAAGATAATCATATGATATATACAAATTGCCTTCATCCACTTGCCTTGCTGAATGACTATGGAATCCAGCCGCAGTTTCATCTCCGCACGTTCCACGATTCTTTCTTCCACTGTATTGTCTGTGATGAACCTGAACACGCGGACGGTCTTGGTTTGGCCAATTCTGTGTGCTCGATCCTGGGAGGGAAAAAAACAAAAAAAATTAACGAAAAAATTCAGTACTTTGTTTCTAGTGTGACTATATAATTAGTCTTCAATTTTTATTAGTTTCTACATACTAATTTACAAAACAGAATAGCACAGGTTAGTTAAATCCTTATAGACAGGACTGACTGCCCAATGTCATGCCTAAAAGTAGTGTGTGTTTGGGGTTCTGACCTTATGTAACCTTCTGTAAAATCAAAGTACTTCAGAAATTATCTCTGTACTGACCAAAAGCTACCTGTATCAAAATTACTCAGTTGTGCCATGAATATTTGAAGAAAAACACAATGCACCACCTCGCCTGACTGGGAAATCGTTAACCCCTGTGGGAATTAGTATCCTGACCATACACCTTTAGTGTTACCTGGAACTATCTCGCTTTAGCTTCCAGATAGAGAGTCCATCCTTCTTTTGAACTAATTTTTGCTAGACCTGTATTGTAACTGAAATAATTAAAAATACATTTCCAAGATTTGTCTCTTAAAGGCCTCGTTTTTTTCAAAAACCACTAGTAGTTTTAAAATAGCTTTACTTTCTTATGTGGTCAGTTGTGTTCTTAACACTGCTCCTGATGTTACGGGTGTGTGCAGATGTACTTCAAAAAAAAATAAAGATGGTTGCTAAAAGGAGGTTGCTCACTCACTACCACCATAAAAGCAAGTTTTGAAGTGTTCAATTCAGCTTTTCTTTGTCTTATTTCCAAGGTATCAGAACACAGTGTAAACACATTCACCTCCACTCCCCACAGAAGTAAAACCTTATAGTTTTGTGATTAACACATAGCATGCTGGATCTTTTATCTTTTTAAAAAGAAAAAAAATAGGCTATTCTCATTAAATACTGCTAAGAGTATTTAATGTAGCACGCACTCATTAACTGTAGCATGCACTCAACATCTACTACTGCATAAATCATTGCATATCCCAAATGTGACTAAAGGTTGCACATACTGGAATTGAAGATCAGTTTTTAAAGTGCTACATCTGTCCTAAATCAAGAAAAATACCAATTTATTTTGGAAATACTGTATCATGCCACATACATACGCATTTCTAGGGAGGTTCTCTGAGAAAAAGATGGAAACCAACACGCAATTGCCAGCTGGACTCTTACCATAGCCTGGAGATCTACTTGTGGGTTCCAGTCTGAATCGTACAGGATCACAACATCAGCAGTAGCCAAATTGATTCCAAGGCCTCCTGCCCGTGTACTCAACATGAACACAAACTTTGAGCTACCAGGTTCATTATATGCATTAATAGACGCCTAAATAAATAAAAGGAACATATTAGTTGAACCAAATGTTTCACAAGTACTATTTTTACTTATGTGAAATATTTAAAATGTCAAATACCTGTCTCTCATCGTGTGGTGTTTGTCCATCCAGTCTACAGTACTCGTAATTTCGCCACATACAATAATCTTCCAAGATGTCCAGGACTCTGGTCATCTGACTGAAGATTAAGACTCTTGAACCTGTTTGGGTAGAAAGGTATGTATAAAAACATCAAGGAGTACAAAGCATGACATTTTGAAGTATTTGGTTTGGATTTAAGATAGCTAGAAATAAAGTATGTTGTTCTTAAAGACTTGTCAGTTTACTTACCTGCCAAGAGCAACCTCCAAAAACTGTAAATGTACAGTAATTTATGCACATACACACAACCATTTCCAACCTACTTGAGACATTTAATTAAAATATAGAGTATTACAAAGCTTCCACTTCCCCCGATATTCTCCTAGTGTGATTTGTTTGTCCTTTGGCCTCAAGGTCTAATACTGATCCCTCCTTTGTTTAGCGACTGAGTTTTACAGTAACATATTCCAGTGTTGTGTCCCCTCTATCAAATAAATAACTTTAAAACTACCGAGTGTTCCCCCACATTTGGTCACCTTAAAGAATTCACTGAAAAAAAATCAGGTGCTCCTCAACATCACATCCAGCAAGACCAACATTTCACAAAGGCTCTGACTTTAAGCCTATGTGAAGACTTTGAATCTGAAATGGTATTTCATGCCAAATCAAAGGAGTGGCTGAAACACCACATGATTATGTTTCAAACAGCTAATAATGCTAAGAAAGAAAAATTTAAGCCCAGACCAAGTGATGTTTCTCTGGTCTCAATTTAGCTGGAACAAAAAAACACCCAAATAGAAACAACCCAAACAAATCGAAACACCTCACCATTTATTATTATTGATGAAGGCACGAAGGCACTTCACAGATTGTTTTTGTATCAACTATTTACAATACAGCGCTTGACAAGCTGGTATCATGCTAGAAACCAGCAATAATCCTGGCTGAAGTGTGCTGGTTTTTGCTCTGGATGCGTGGAGACGTTAATTAGCACTGACTTTCATTTTTATCCTTGAGCCAACCAACTCCCAAACACCCCCAAGGAAATGCCTACCTTGTTCTTTCAACTTGGGCAGCAGTTTGTCCAACACCACCATTTTGCCGCTGTTGGTGACCAGATGCATGTCTGTTGTGTACGGGGGACCAGGTTCTGCTCCATCGAAGAGATAGGGGTGGTTGCAGCATTTTCGCAGCTGCATGAGGATGTTCAACAGCCTCATTTTGTCCAGCTTGCCAGCTGAATTCAGTATATCTATATCCTTCATTAAGATTCGTGTATACCTACATCAAGGAAAGAAAAAACTTTTGTAACTAACTCTAAAACAAAGCTGGCCTTTCTTTAAATGATCAGTACAGTCAAAAGCTCCCCCTCCCCCTCATTCAATCAGGTAACTCTCCCTGATACACATGGGTTTGTCATCACAAAAGCATCACAGGGGAATGTACACGAGTTGGGAGGACACCGGAAGGAATTAAGTTCCACACAATAATCAAGTCACAAGCAGCACGTTCATTCTGAGCCTTAACCACAGCCAGCAATACATGAATTACCATTCTCGTTGCATTTTGCTGAGACCCACGTAAATTTTAACCTCCTTTTTTGGAGGCAAGCTTTTCTCTACATCAGCCTTAATGCGACGCAGAAGGAATGGTCGTAGCACCTGAAAGAGATGGCATCATTAAACGTTAATTGGGAAACACTGAACAGGTGAACAGACAAAAGCAGTGCAGATACCCTCTGTCATAAATGCTCAAACACCAGATCATCTGAAAAAGCATCTGTACGGACAGGTTATTATACATGGGAATATACATGTGCTGTCTTTGAAAGACTCAAAAATTAGGCCAAAAAATCATCTTTCATTTAGTTCTATGGCCCCTGATTCTTTTTTAATTTTGCTGGACTGAAATATTTATAGTCTCTTCATAGCCAAGATTTTTAATGTAAGTATTTCAGAACCCTGAAAGCCACAACTATCAACCCTTCTCCCCCTCCAAACCAATTTATTTTTCAAGAAACAGATCTTCTTCTAAGCTTCACAAACCTATTCTGCAAGTCTACCATAGTTCCTGGAATAAGCTATTTTACCCTAATATTCTGTCACAGGAAACTTTGGAAGAATTATTTAGAGCCTAACTTAGGTAAAAGTAACACACATACAAAAAGCAGAAAGTCTTACCATATGGAGACGTTCCACCAACTTTTGATCCCCGAGACAGTTGTTTGTATCAAACCATGAATCAAAGTCCTGTATCAATAAAATAATTGGTACGTAAGAGGTTTCCTTTCAAGGTGCAATGTCATTACAATGGTGAATAAACAAAACCCAATTGATTCTCCTAGGTAGGCAGTAAGTAAAAGAACAAATTACCCTCTTTGGTCTATTTTTATGGCAAGCTGTATAGCACAGCATATTCCCAAAAAAACCCCAAAACCTCTATACCATTGGAAGGAGGGGAAAAAAACCCCCACTCAATCAATATATGAGTCCTTTTGGAAAAATTCCATCTGTAAGAAGCATCCTACTGCAGCATTTGATGAAAAAATGAAAAGGAAAAAATAAAATTTTGGTGTAATGCACCAAAAAGCTTCCATTTCTACAGACCTTACACTCCCAGTGCATCGAACAGTGAAGCACATGCTTCAGTTTGTGAAGCCTATTCCTCATTATGTAGTATCTCCCAACTCACAGCAAAGAACTCTTAGATAAACAATAATTTAACTTAAATATATTAACAATATTAGTTGGTTTAGCCATCAGAATGTTTAAATCTCTTTTGAAATGCAGTAGAGATCATTTACACATTGTGATTTTAAATAACTCTTACATCTGCTAAACTCACAACAGCCCTTCAAAATGGCCAAGCTGAGAAAAGTAGTCTACCCGACTATACCTCACAATTCTGGAAATGCTTCTAACTGTCAATCTGTCATTACCCGTAACTAACTCCTAACTACACATATTCAGGCCTATTTTCACATTTGGAAAACCACAAAAGTTTATTTGATTAGCAGAAACGAAGACTTACTTCAGATGAGTTAAAGACATCTGGCAAAAGGAAGTTCAGAAGCGCCCAGAGTTCGTGTAAGTTGTTCTGAAGTGGCGTTCCAGTTAACAGCAGTCGATTCGTCGTCTTGAATTCCCTCACAATTTCTGATAACTGAAGGACGTGGAGACATAAGCAGATATAAAAATATTACTAGTCCCCACACCACCACCTCATCACCCTCACAAATCTCTTTTTTTCAATTAAAGTATAAATTACCTTTGATTTTTCGTTTTTAATCCTGTGGGCTTCATCTATGACTAGGTATCTCCAGTTAAACTTTTTGAATACTGACTTCTCTTTGATAAGCATTTCATAGGACGTTACGCAGACATCCCATTCTCCAGGCAACAGCACGTCTCTGACAAAGGCAGCCTAGACAACAAGGCAACAGACAGTCACTGGAGGCTTTGTCAGATCTTAAACAAAAAGAACACACTACTGCTGTTAAAATTTTTAAACAGTGTTGCTAATAAAGTCGAAAGAAAAAATAAAATTCGTTATTGAGGCAATACAACACACAACCATTGTAAAGCCTGACAATTTTGTCGGTGCTGAAGCTGCCTAAAACCATCAGGGTAGAGCAAGAGGAAGGATTTCAGCTCTAACTTCTGGCTTTGGAAACTGTGACACACATGAGGTTTACAATAGCTGAACTATAAGATCAAAACTCAAAATTAATTTTCTCCAGGTTTGCTTTGGGTATTTTTTTAAGTTTTAAGTTTAGAAAACGGTAGGTTTTGAATACTTATTTGGCCAACTGAACGATTTCTAGAACACTGACATCCTAAAACCAGACACAGTAATTAGTCAGAATTCAAAATACAGATACATAAATGTCAAGAACTTAACTCATATAAGTTTTGGATTCAAAAAAGATGCACTAAAAAAAAAAAAAATAATCACAAGACATCAGGCCTGTACCAATGACCTCCAGAACTACTTAAAGTTTCATCAATATTTATATATTTTCTAACCCAACAAAGTAAAAATAGAGCTAGATGCCCTTAAAAAATATCTGCTCATGAAAGCAGAAGTTTAATGGCACCAGTAAGAACTCTTCCTTCCATAAATAAATGGGTAACTCCAGTTGATAAATCTAAAGAGGCGCCACCATATTCTGTGTTTTTTAATTTTTCTTTGCTGTGCTGAAAAAACCCCAAACTAGCAAAGAACTGACACTTAAGTAATAAAGAGAAAATGATTGAAATAGTAAGGCCATAAAAGGCTGAACAGTGTTTTCTTTTAATTGACAAAATTCAAGCCGACTAAGATCCATTTGCGTAACACTTAACAACCCACCCACCTTGCCCCGTCCAACATTAAACTGACAAAGTGACACCTCATAATCCTCTTAAGAACTGCTCTTGCAGCCACTACGCTGTACTGTACTACACAGAGCAGAAAACACATTACTTTTTCACAGATTTATACATTCACACAAATGACAGCACTTCATGTGAAATATTTCATTTTCCTATTTCAAGATTTACTGGGTTTTGTTTGTCTAACGGTGAATTGTCACCACCAAAGGAGAGAGAAAACCTTTGGTCAAGAAATGCTGAGTGTAAAGTGATGAAGCAATAGCTGGGCAACACACGTGAATTCTAAGCTGGTTCTGTTTTAAGGAGGTAGCACTTGCTGGTCTTATTGTTTAATCATTACAAATCCAGTAATATCCTTCCTTGTCAGTGAAAGGTAAAGGACAGCAGAATCTCATGCTGGATTTACAGATTAAAAAACCACCACAAGAAAACTTACTCGCTGGTCTTTGTCACCTATCAAACAGACTGCTCGAAGCGTAGGTACCCATCTCTTGAACTCATTCATCCAGTTATGTAGAGTGGACTTGGGAACTAACACCATGTGAGGACCAGGAATATTTCTGTAGTGTTTCATATACCCAAGAAGAGAAATTGTTTGCAGTGTCTTCCCAAGACCCTGTAAGAGATGTTAATGTGTCAGAAAAAAAATATCTCTCAGAAAACACCTTTAAGAAACCCAAGAGCGAGCTCTGAGTACAATTTGGAAGACAGAGCTAGCCTGAACAAATGAGTGAGAGATATTAAAGACAGCACTACTCACAAAAGGCACCAAAATCTTGGTTAGGAAAAGCTTGTACAGCTTCCCGCATTGAATGAAAGAACAGCAGTAAAAATAAAACTTTCAAACCTTGGATTATGAAGTTAGAATTTGGCCTTACAGCTCAAGTAAGACACATTATTAGAAGTGCAAGAAAACATTATTTCATGAACATTTGTATTGTAGACTAAGGTGTACTCAGATTATTTATATAGAGGTCAACAAACTTTACAAACTGGACATATGCATTCTCTTAAACTTGCAATAAAGTGAATAAATTAAGAACTCTGTAAGGAGGCTTTTACAGGCCATGACATGATGTCACTTCTTGTGAGAAGAAAGCCAAACATAAATGGCTGCAAATGTCAAAGAAAAAACAAATACTGAGCTTCTTTAGAAGTACTTAAGTGCTCTGTTCTTTATTCAACAAATATTTGAAACCTTGTGTCTTCAGCATGTAATTTTAATTAAAACAAAACCGAGGAAGAAATGTAAAAAGCCAGATCATTCATATCATTTAAATAATTAAAAAAGATTATGACTCAAACCCATGGGATTTAAAATACCAAAAAAACCATCAGTGCAAGTTATTTTTGCTTCTAAAATTCAAATCTGTGTCTTCAAAAGAATGACATTCCACCTGGTGTAATATGTGGAAAAGTGTTTACAAGCTGTGTGAAAGGCATTAACTAATTCAATAGGATTAAAATTTAAGAATTAATCTAAAAATATTTAATATACAATATTTAAACTCCTCAACTCAAGACAGATTTTGGAATACCACAAATCCAAGGACTTATAAAGTTTCCCAGTCATTTTGTTAAAACAAGACTGCTACACTTAGAACTGTACTCAGAAAAAAATAATTCCTCTGTTCATAAGTACATACATTGAAGAAAATCCTTGACCTATTTCAAAACTAAACATGTTACTAAAAAATAATTTAAGTTCATTAGTCTCTAATTTATCTTAAAGTTTTATTACACAGAAAATAAATTACCAGAAAGTATGAGAAATGTAATATGCTGAAATATAATTAGATTTTTGTTTTTCCTTATCTGCTCCTTATGAAAAACAGATACAACTAAAATCACTTAGAGGACAAAAACATATCTGCTTGTCAAACTACTACAATTTCTTCTGCATTCATCCCTTGTCTTTCAGGGAAAAAGAATAAAAACTGAAGCTACTACAGTCAGTGTAGACTGAAATGACCACAGCCATGATGTGAAAGAAATTTTAGCACAGCTCTCTGGCTACATCTATCTTTGCATCATTTTTCCCAGAAACTCCCCCACTGGTGTAGCTCTTGCTGCTGAGATCGGTCCCACTCGAATCCCGCTGTCTGCATTTCACTCTAACAACAACAGCAATGTTTCCACATTTGTTACTCTTTTCATACATGACACTCCCTTCACAAGGGAGCTTGAGAATACCTGAATAAAATAGCTTCAATTTAGACAAAAAAACTAGAGGACACATCATTCTATAGAACAACTCCTCTCCACCAATTTTTATGTCTCTAAAGGTTGACAGCTTCTCTTTTCGTATGCCTATTTCTAAAACTGCCTGCACAGTTTAGATACCTGTGACACTTTTAACATTAGTGACATAAAACCTACAAGAAAAATAAGATCTGGCAAATTATATATTGCATTTTGTGCTATTAAAAAACCCCATACATATATATAAAAGTGAACTAAAACTGTATTGTATAGCATGTGTTCACAAGTCCCCAGAAACACGGGCTATGTGCATACCATTTCATCTGCCAGGATGCCATTGATGCCATTTTCATACAAAGAGATGAGCCAGTTCAATCCTCGAACCTGATAATCGCGCAGCTTTCCCCATTTAACATCTAAAAGACATGAAAGAACAGACTAAAAGACCTGTAAAAACTTACCAAAGCATTTCACCATCCCTCGCCTGCTGACACTGATTATCTAAGCTACAGAACAAAATATCAAACAGTAAATTTCATGCAGTAAATTCCAAGGATAACATAGATTAGAGAAAACAACATGTTAATTTTGTTTCTGCAAGTTGCTCCTACTGCTTTGTTTTCTGCAAGAACCCAAAATACATAGAAATTCGAACCACCCCCCATAGAAATCACCACCCCCAAATAGGAACACAGTCTAATGTCAGAATAACAGAATACTGAATTCTCTGTTAAATGAACTGGAAACTGTTAGGTACTTTAAATTGTATCATAAGATAGGTTACATATGCAAAATTTGTAAGATGACAGACTTAAAATCAGTTAGCTCTTTCCTAGTAATTAAAGTATAGCTACTATTTCTAAAGGACAAGACCCACTGGACCATCTTTCTAGCCCAACAGAAAATAAACAGTCCCTCACTAATACATCTGTCTCATTAGCCTGGTGCTGTTTTTTTTTTTTTCCTTCTCCTCTTCCCCAGAACTGATTAATTGTTCTTGGGAAGAATGTAAATAATCTTCATTTTAGACAGTATTTTGAAGGAAAAGGATTGGGTGGGGGGGAAGGGGAAGAGGGGGTAAAAACCCAAACCAAAAAGAGGAAACACACATGATGGAGATTCTTCAAATCGAGTGCAGACATTAGTTGTCTTGGAGCTTTCTGTTAAGAGCTCCTCGTCCTCCTCCTGCTCCGTTCTACGATGGCGGTAGCTGAAAACGTGCAAGAAAGTAAGTCAGTTTTGGCTAAACTGTAAAGATGTAAAACCATTCCAAAATTAAATCTAATGTCATTCAGTACAGAACACAAATGCCCAAAGAAGCAAGATTCTTCAAAAGAACTCATGTTTACTGCAATGCTGCTTTTTAACTCTTTAAAGCCACTAGCTTCTTAAGAAGATGACCAAATATTAGAGCAAAGTGACTAGAAAGGGATAAATTGCGAGCATCAGTACTGGCCCTTAACTACAAGACAGGGAACAACGCTGTATTTAAGAGTTCTGGAACACCTGCCAAACACTAGATATGCTTAGCCATGCACACTGCCATGAAGGCAATCCAAATTTCTGGACTTCTGCTTTTCAAGCTGCCTGTAAGGTGCACTGCACTGATGTTCTCTGTGAACTCTTACAACCTATGGCCACAAATGCTCTACTTTTCTTCCCCCGCTTTTTTTTCATGCTGGAATAGTTTTAATCGTGGTAGCGCTTTACCATCAACACAAAATTCTAACTCCTAGAATTCCTCATCGTACAGGTGGGCAGTTGAAAAAAATTCACAACTACACAGCATAAAACACACACCGAAATAGGACAAAAGACTAGCAAGTTTAACTTACGCTTCTAAAGTACAATAAAATCCATAATTACAGTACAAGCTGGCCTACATGACATCACTCACTCGCCAACTGACAGTAAATTCTGTTTCTCATCCTTCTTTATTCGTGGACGTCCAGGCTTCATTTTCAAAGGTGAAGTTGGAGTTTTCTGAGCAGCAGGCTGAATGAAGTGAGCAAACAGCTCAGTCTGCTTCAGCAGATACTCAAATCTGTTTGCTCTGTCTGTTTGCTGTTGACGAGAAAAATTAAGTGCAACAAGTGTGAGATGTTACAGTATGGATTCGCTCAAAAGAAAAAGCTAACAAATGCTTTTTAAGCAATATAGATTCACATCTATTCAATATTCTTACAAAATTGCAAGACAGACCTAGGCTAAGGCTGCAATCTGGCTTTGGCACAAAGACTGCGTGAGTGTCCCTAGACACGGCCAGAATCCCATTAAGAACCATCTCCCACCAAAAACAATAGTCCCACTGCCAGAAATTTACTTAACACGCACGGGATTCTTCAATGAACTCCTTCACCTCGCCAACCTGGCAACAACTATTTTCTGCTGTGCTAGTTTCCTGCCTGCTCAGTGAGATACCCCACCTCACCCTGGCGTCAGATAAGCAAAAGAGCTGGCACGGAAGGCAGTGGAGGGGGCAGAAGAGCCCACAGCCAGAAGCCAGAACACTTATTTCATCAGCAGAGACCTCTTAGATATGCTCAGCCTAACTTGTCTGGCTGCCCCCTTTGATATGGGTCGCTGGTTTTGCTGTGCAGAAAAGATTACAGGAGACAATATTAGCATCTAAAAGGCTCGGTTCCTTTGAGACAGGTTTCATCTGGAACCAACACACCTTCCCGAGGCCACATCAAGACTTCAGAACAGACAATCAAGACAGACAACAGTTCTAAGCTTAACAGCAACCACTCTGACATTCTGCCAGCTGCCACAACATAACCTGCTATTTAGCAACTTGCAGTTACAGGAAGTCAGTTTTCTTACTAAAAAGGAACATATGTTCCAAAGTTCTGCAAGAGCAATGCCAGCTCTGAGAGTGTTCTCCCCTTTAAAGCAAGCAGTTCCTGCACTACGTAACAGCCAGGAAGACAGGGGGTTAGAGAAGAAAGAGACCAAGAAACAGATCTGAATGTACCACAGAAGTCAGACTCACTCTAACTGCAATTTAAACTTGATTGACACAGCTACAATTCACTTCCACTGAATTAAAGTTTTCCTGCCTATTCTTCGTAGGGTTTTTAGGGGTTTTTTGTTTACTTCGCAGCAGTTTCTGAAGTTTAAACTATGTAAGATCTTACTGCTATCCAAATTGTTGACTCTTAAGTATTGTTTCATTGGCTGTACAAAAGGGAAGTAGAAGAGATACAAAGTGCAGTGTAAAAGTTTCCTCGTTCTAAAATTTTAGTGAGGAATCTTCTGCCAGTTTTGGCACTGCACACACATCCTCACAACTCATTTTCATTGCGCTTATGGATATTCCTTTAAGTGACTAAGAAACATCTGTATCTTTTACCCAGGACACAGAGAACATGCTGTACTCTGCAACCTTGAGCTACCCCCTACCAACAGAGAAATTTTTTCTGTTTTCTTTCCCAGTGCATCTTCTGACTACCGGAACAGTAAAATACGTTCTTCCTTATAATTGTGCTTGTCTAGAGACCAGAAGAAACAACTCCAAGTTCACTTCCTTCACTTTGCCAGGAAGTAGCACAAAGAGACACCAGCAGAAGAGAACCGGGTTATTTTCAGTGGCAAGAAGAAACAACACAGGAAGCAGCAAATTATGAGAAACAGTTTCACTTTCCTATGAAGAAATTCCACAAGCAGTCACAGACACTGGAATTATGAACAGGAAGAAAGAAAAATAGGGAAGAACTGAGAAAGAAAATGTGATTAATTGGTAAGGAGTGGATGGCTCCATCTCTTACATTCAGTATATTATAAAAACTAAACAATAAGGAAAATAGTGAGTTTTCTCCTAAGCTGCAAAGCACACCATCACCCATCTTCAAAAGCTCAAATACTCAAACTAGAGCTTCACAATGAACAAATTAAACGTTAGTCAAATCCAACAAAATCACTTTCTTTCTCGACAAAATAAAAAGATTTAAAAGTTGGCCAAGGCTTAGTCAGGGCTTGTCCTGAAGAGCAAACCTTTCCTCAGCCTCCTGTGAATTTTGAAAGGTTTCATTTACTTTCACCCATAAACTTTACTGTTTGAAAAAACCTGCCTATTTTGAAGTTCTCCTACTAAAGCATATTTCAACTGAAAATGAATGCAGTACCTACTCAAATCCATATGCCAAACCCTTCCTTTTACTGCTCCCCTCCCCAAATTGAAATTAATATACTTTTCCTTCAAAGGACTGTTACTCCTGCAGTTCAACAGTAAGTTTGGAATTATTTTCCTGTATTCAACAGTGATATAAAAAAGGTCCTAGACTTCAACTGACTCCATATATTGAGAAAGTAAGGTAGCGGCCATTTAAATACTTATGGATGCTTTCCTAGAGTATCTTCCCATTTCTGACTCAGAAAGTTAATACTAACTCTTCATAATCCCCCTTGCCTACAGGAAGGACAACTCTACAGATAATTTCAAAGGCAACTTGACAACTTTTTATTACATTTTTTTCCCCTAAGACATAAGAATATTTGCCAGTATATCATTCTTCTAAATCTAGAGCACCTCAAAGCTGCTAGGACTACACTTCCTAGAAACAGCAAAACACATTAACAGCTATTCCCATGAATGACTGCAATGGAAATGGAGAAAGGGAGGAGGACCAGTGAACAAAATGCCTTTTTAAAGGAAAAGGGTCTGAGGGGTTTTTTTCTGGATATTTTTTGGTTTCAAGTTACTTAAGTATTTTTTTAATAACTACACAAAGTTTTATAAGTCCCATGAAGAGACTTCAAACAAGCAGAAAACTCAAGTCTATTTTAAGCAACTGCATAAGTACTGAGTAAGTAGCTGTACGCAGTCCCAAACAATACATACCATTTTCTCTTCGTACGTAGGATCTGCTTCCTGGATTTCTTTTTGTTTTCCTGGTGATGCATCATCAAAAGACTCCTGAGATGAAAAAGAATTAGAAATAAATTATTTTCTGAACAAGGGAAGATACTCACGCAAAGGAGAATAAGATTGTTTCAAATTACTATCTATCCACATCAGATGGCACAGCCATCTTTTACTGCTTTTATATAGTCAGCTTTCTATTACTTACTGTAAAATTACCTGGAGATGGATCAAAGATCCCTGCCAGAGGGTGAGGGACAGAGCTAGATCTCTGTAATCCGATTTAGCTTCATCATTAAAGCATCACATCAATATGAATGAGAGAGACAGCTGTGGTCCAGGAGCTCGGCATGCCGCTTGTAGGGTGCTGAGCCAAAACACTCCTAAAGCTGGCTCCGGAGAGCTCTCTGAAAGAACTAGTTCCGGTCCCAAAGCAAGAGTAGTTTCAAATTTTGGTCTTTTTTCCAGATTATCTCAATCCCTCATCATTTGTTATCAAGGGAGCAAGTCTAACCTGGACTGCAGTTTTGTCCTGCAAGCAGAGTGGAAATTTGGACAAACTGCATTTTCCCCTCTATTTAGCTTACTAAATCAACTAATTGTTGTTATGGTACCAATGGTATCACCACTAACATAAAAACACGTTGGCTGGGAGGGGGCACCCCTCCTTCATCCCCTTCCTGTCAAATCCATGACATACTGCCTTCAATTATTCCTCAGATAAAGGCTTTTTTATCCTTGTCTCTCCTGTTATTAGGTTAACTCCTTCCCCATCACCTCCCATATATAATTTAATCTTCTGTTCTTAAAACTAAAAACAATGGCAAGACCCTTCCCTGGTAAACCACTTAAAGGCAATATATTACAAAATAATTCTTGAAAGGGTAAGAAAAAGAAACAAATGAAATGCCTTCAAAATCATTATTAACCATCTGTTTATCTGAGCCACTAAGAACTGGGCTAAATTCAGTCTTTACTGGCAAACGTAGAACAAAGGAACAGGAAAGAAACAACCTGAAACAAAGACAGGCAAAACACGGGATGTTTGTGGGCGGGTGTTTCCTCACAAAACTCTGGCAGGTAAGGCGTGCGGAAACCAAAGAATCCCGCCACAAACCTTTCATTCACCGGTTAAAATAGAAGGGAGCATAAAAAAGTTATGGCTAAACATTTTCTAAACTCATACCCAAATCTGCTTACTCGTTTCCCACTGGAATTAGCCACCACCGGCCTACCACTGAGCACAGGGAGAGGACTGTTTGAACTTCTGTACGAAATTCATGTTTCTCCTGCAGTGCCTAACGCGTGAAAGGCAGAAAGGCAGCAGCAATAAAGATGACACGTGCAATAAAGATGACAAAACCTCAGAGTTTAGCCAGAGAGCAAGAAAAGCGGTCTCCTAGACCATGAGGACTGTGGAGAGGCTATTTCAACTGAAACGTCACTTTATGCAAGGAAATCCCTTCCACACGCAAAAAGGAACTAACTCAGCAAGCCCAGAGAGAGCCCTCGCACACGGGGGTGCCTCAAGAGCACGCCTTTCACAGCCTCCACGCGCTCAGCCCTGGCCCGGAATTGCCCTATTTTTTGCAGGTTCGAGCAGGACTTATTACCCACAGTGCTTTGGCGACTTGCTCATCCCCAAAACATGGCATTTGCAAATTTATTTAGATCAAGTAGGTTGGACTGCGCGGGATGACTCACAGAGTACAAAACACCATCCGGCGCTGAAAGCAGGACCGACCAGTTCCCCTCTTATCGTTAAAGAAACAAGGCTGCGATACTAAAAAAAAAAACCTGCATCTCCAGGCTATC
>NW_015090920.1:5559783-5560226 GCF_001431845.1 Calidris pugnax
AAAAAAAAAAAACAAAAAAAACCCCAAAAAACAACATCCCTGCTAAAAACCCCCCCCCCCGGGGGAAAAAAAAAAAAAAAAAGTTTTGCACGGCTTTATTAGAGAAAACGTTACTGCTTTTTAGAATAGGGACGTGCTTATCGCTGAAGCAGGAAGCGCCAGCGATGGGAAGGCTTCCCGGGGAGGAAGGAGAGGAGAGAAAGGCCACTTGCCGGGAGGGGAGCCCACCGGGATCTCCCCCGGGTGCGTGGGATGGGGGGGGAAGACGGCGGACACCCACCCCCCCCACCCCCCCAGCGGGGGGAGGAGGCGAGGGGCGCTCCCCCTGCCCTCCCGTCACCCCGCTTCGACGAAAATAAATACGAGCGACCTGGCGGCGAGGCCTCCCCTTGTCCCCGCGGGCGAACGCGGCGCCCAGGGCCCGTGTGTGGTGGCGAGCAGGG
>NW_015090920.1:5560413-5585228 GCF_001431845.1 Calidris pugnax
AACCAGGAACCGAGCCGGCTCCCGAAGCTCTCGCGAGAGCCCGGCCCGCCCGGCGCGGAGCGGGATCCCAACTGCGCGGGCGCCGGTCGCCGCCGAACTGGAGGCGGCCTCGCGACGCTGTGACGTCAGCGCTCCCCGTTGGGAGGGGGGGGGTTAGCGCGCGCGCAGTGGCAGCCCAACCGCCGGCTCCCGGAGGGGCCGTTGGGCCCGCGTGCTACCTCAGGCTGAGGCGGCGGGAGCCCCGCCCCTCCCCCCCCACCAGGTGCTGAGGGGCCGCAAACCCTTCGGTGGGCAACAGGCCCCGTCACACACCGTTACTCGGCGGCCACGGGAGCGAAGGAGGGCCTGAGGGTCGCCGCCGGCCCCGCGGGAAGGGGCCCACGATGCGTTTTACAGTTAACGTCGCAAATAATGCATCTTGGTTGATAATTAGGGACAAGAGGTTTCTCCAGTTGCACCAGGGGAGGTTGAAGTTGGATATTAGGGAAAAAAAAATTCACCACAAAATGTTTATCAAGCACTGGAACAGGCGGCCCAGGGAAGGGGTGGAATAGCCATCCCTAGATATATCTAAAAGAGGGGTATAGAGGGGGTTTTATCAGTATTTGGTTGATAGTTGGACTTGATGATCTTAAAGGTCCCATTTAACCTACATGCTCCTATGAAAGTTGAAGTGTGTAGGTTCCCTGTTAGGAGCTTTGAGCATGTATCGGGAAGCCAGTCTCTTTTGCTTTTAACATGTAAAATTAAGTATCATCACAACACTCCTGTCCAGACAAGATACTTGAGCCTTGTTACTAAAACATAATTCGTACCCTAATCAAAACACAAGGAGGACACCACTGCTATGAAATAGTAGGTCTCAATAAAAAAAACCAAGTAGTTTTTTTCAGATCTGTCTAACAGAACATCTCCAGCAGGAGAGAGTAAATTGCAAATATAAAAAAAAGATTCAAACATAGACGGAAACGGGTGGCAGAGCTAACTGCTCAGGTCCCCTTCCCTCACGTTATCTGGCTGGAGGGGCCAGGGGAGGTTTGTTGAGTACAGAAGCACAGTTTTATAGACCAACTGAATAAAACCTAGTGCCTGCTCCTGGCTGGAGGCCATCACGGGCTGCAGACCCGTGCTGTGGGACGTGACTGAGCGCATCGACATTTGCATTACCTTGGCTCAGACGAGCACTCCTCACCGATCCCCTCCACTCACCCGGCCAGGTACCACCTCCCCGAAGAACCCTGGAGCACACTAAGTGGATGAAACTGAACAGAAATACAAATTTAAAGATCATCTCTACTGCATTCCAGCTGCTAACAGAGGCCAAACTCAAGCTAGTCTGAAGCAAAAGCCCCCCGAATGGTACACGGTGTGGACAATCGGGTACTCTATACCAGCTGAAGTGCTCTACAGACCTGCTCCTGCAGATGTGTTACATTTTTAGGTAGGCCCATACTCACAAGTAGTGTAAATGTAGGTGCAAGCCCCTGAGTGTACTCCACAGGCTTGCGAGGCTGTGTCTCCCATGTCCTGAGAAGCTGTTGTTAACCATGAAGGTAGCAGCTAAACGGAGGCCGTCCCTGCGATGATTATTACAACTCCTTACTCCATTGTTTTTTGTTACAGACATCTTGTAAAATTTCTGGAAGTTAAACTTATTAGCTTTGACATTTCCAAAATATTGTGTCACTTCGTTTCTGTGAAAACTACTCAGAAGAATAGCTTCCCAGAAAATCTCGATTTTCCTAGAATAGGATTTCTCAACTAAAAACAAATTTACTGACGTATTTTCCCACTGCTTGTTTTCATGTCTTATGACAGATGAAAACCCAGTCCCTGAGCTTTGCTGAAGGCTTTTCTCTGCATGCAGGGAGACGGCTTTAACTTCTAAATATACGCAGCAGCAGCGGATAGTAAATTGTATTAATTTAGCCACCTGTACTATTCCAGCATAGTCTTGTGTCCAGTTTTAATCTGGTCTGCCTCATTTTCTGCCCCCCTTCTCTTCTAGCATTGCTTCAGATGACACAGAGCTGCTGTCTGTGTGATGTGAAGTGTAGCTCGGAGGTGGAAAGCAACCTACACTTCCCCTCCCCACTTTGCACTCTTTTTTGTCTCCCCTGCAAAGCACTCAAAACCACAGGTGGAGGATCACTGGTGAAGAAAAGTTGGGTAGAAGGTCCTTGGGAAGGAGTCAGGTACTTGGGAAGAGAGGTGAGGATGTTTCAGCACCTTCCACACCATCTTTTATAATCAGACTAAAATTGCCAGGTATGATCTGGTTTGGCGGAGACGGTGAGAAAAGTTGGTAAGGGGAGAAGGGAGAAAAGCACCACCTCCACCCAAATTTGATTGATCCTTGGCCATCCAGCAAAATAAAACAGCACCATGTCAGTGGGTGGTGGTGTGATACTCGTATGCCTGGTATATAAAAAGATTAATATAGACAATTCTATGATTCATCTCTACTTCAAAATTGTTTATCTTCCTGGCTGCTGCTTTAGCTTCTCTATTTCCCTTACTTCTGAGAAACTCTGCCTTAACCATAGAGGTAAAATAATTTTTGCTTAAATTTCAAAGTCAATATGCAAGAAAATACCAGTCCCAAGTATTTCATTCACAAAAGGTGAAACATCAAAAAATATTCCTAGTCTGAATCCAAAAAACCCAAATTCCACAATAGAAACAGGAATTTTTTCCTCTAGGATGGGGGTAGGAGAAAAAAAGAAAAAAAATTACTCTTGCAGTTGTATCCAACCTGTGGTATCATATGAGTATTTTTGGATAACCCTAACAGGATAGTAATGAAATACACTTTTAGAGATCCAAATGCTTCTGAACAGATGTTACACTTCTCAACAAAAAAATCCTAACTCTAGCTCTAATTCGTCCATTCTTTCATTATTCAATATTACTTGGAGTTGCCATGAACCCTGTACCACTGCAAGAGAGCAATATCACTGGGAGTCAACTCCTACATCAGAACTTTAGACCAGCTATTTCCAAGTGAAGAGAACCACGCTGTGAAACAGCAGAAGGTGTTACTGAAATCTCTGCCGTGCTCAGAAAAGGCTCAACTAGAGGGAAAATTAAAGAAAACTGCAAGACTTCTACCAAGTACAGAGGGCAGGCATAATTTAAAGGAAAAAAAAAAAAAAAGGGCTCGAAATTTCTTAAAGTCCTGAAAGCAGAGCAGAAGATTGTGCAAAAAAAAAAAAAAAAAAAACAACCCACAAACCAAACCCAAAACCCAAACAAAAAACTCCAACCAGAACAGGGAAGAGGACTTTTCCAAGTTAACGTGAAGATGCTCGTGAACACACAAAATCCTAACAGTCAATACTGAGCCCAAATATGGAGACCTTAAATTAAAAGCAACCAGCTCATGACAGGGGTTACTAATGTGCTAAACGCCAACATATGGTCAAATACACAATAAAGCAAAAAATCCTCCCTCAGCCAGTACCACACTGTAGAGACAACTAATTATTAACATGCTTATGAAGTTAGTGAAGAACTGTTTAATTACAGATT
The DNA here is from genome assembly GCF_001431845.1 of Calidris pugnax. Classification (NCBI taxonomy): domain Eukaryota; kingdom Metazoa; phylum Chordata; class Aves; order Charadriiformes; family Scolopacidae; genus Calidris; species Calidris pugnax. The sequence continues at coordinate 5,563,945 of NW_015090920.1, forward strand.
TTTGTCAAATCTCTCAGGCGACGTCTTTCAATTTTGTTGCTCAGTTGTGTAATCATAACTTTTAATTAATATTCTTTAGACGACTTCTTGTTAAACAAGAAATTGAAACACCACAAGTAAGAGCAACTCTAAATGAAACTATTAGCTGCGCAGCAATTATGCTAATAGATGTTGTGGCACATACATCAACACTGTAAATCTTCCCAAAGTTTGGGAAATGAAAGGAATGAAATAGAGTTGTTTGTGGTCACACCATCAGACACATGGCAGTCACTTGGATTCAAGAAGGTAGGAGAGGGGGGGAGGGTCTGGTTTGCGTTCACATCTTCAGGGATTTTGTTGTTGTTTTTTTAAAGTTTAGTTGAAAATGCAAAAGTAAAATACTACACAAGTGAGATTAGACACTGCCAGTTTTTCTAGCCCCTCACAACGCTGACCGAGTATCCCATCCAAAGCTAAATATAATTAGGCCTACTTCAAAGCTATCCCTTCTCTGTCACTGTCATTTTTCTTCCAGCCTCAGATTTATGGTGTTGCAGGCAACAGGTGACACATAGACACACACAGAACCAGCAGCCAAATCAGCCATCCAAATCATGCCATGTTTGTTAAAAAACAAATTAAAAAAAAAAATCTCTGCCCACCAACAAAGGTACAGCTTCACCATAACTGATAACACATTGATCTGCACTGTGAAAAAAAAAAAACCAAACACCAAACAACAAAAACTAACACTTGCAATAGATATTATACATTGATTTCAGTAGATTCCTCACTGCAATGGAAACAATGTTTTAGAGTTTACCCCATGTCAGTGTATAAATTTCTACCCATGTGCTCTTTAAATTTTGAGTACTGTGAAGATGACATTGAAGTTGTTCAAATTACAGTGCAACCATCCCAGCAAAATCAATGTTCCCTACAAATTAAACAGCGCCGAGTTCATCTGCAGTGCTTAAACAAACCCTAATGGACGTTGTAAGCCTACTGTGTTTTAGGTCCATCTTCAAAAAGCAGAGTACAAAAATAGTGACACGCAAATTTTTTCACAAACCAGTGAAAACCCAGTAACTACAACACAGACTCTGCTTGTGTCCAGTTTAAAAGAAGGCCTTCTATCAATAAAATTTATCCATGCAAAAAAAACAACCAAACAACCCCATATAGTGTCAACTGCTGATACTTATTACGGAAATCCTCCAAGAACAGAGATTCTGTAACAAGCAGCACTCGCACGGAAGAAACCCGGAATAAATGCAAATCTTTCAGGTTTTATTTGCACACTGCCGTGATTGGAAAGGCTCAACTAAAATGCAAAAAAAAAAAAGTGTTTTTTTTTTTAATATGTAAAATAAATTTTTATAGATAAAGTAACACACACACTTCATTATGCACACAGTTCCTTCCCTTCTGGAAACCCAGATCCTCCTCCCTCCCAGTGGTCAGGCTCCCCCCTGACTCTGTTTCCCTGCACCCGTGGCAGGGTCACCAGAGCGAGACAGTTCAAGCACAGGCAAAAGTCACTTCCTCCATCTACTGGCACGGCCGTTAAGCCACCTGACTTCCTCCTGGTGCTGTCATTCTTAGAGCAAAGAAGGGTTTTAAGAAGTTGGATACAAACCTGGACGTCACTGAAAGATAGGGACAAACGGGGAAAAAAACATTTTTCTTAAGCAAGACTTAATACTTTAACTTTCATATTTAAACTACATCTGCAGCTTTATCCCTGAAAGTAACAGTTCTAGTGGGATTTCCACATACACACAGGTATCTGCCTATACACGCAAATTTGCTACATCAAGGCCTCTGCCACAGCATCTTAGTCCAATTTCCATAGTTTTCTTGTCTTTCTTATTCTGCTGTGTTTTCTGTTGGGACGCGAGATACTTTTCCCCATAGTGTTTAGATATTTAAACAAATTCTCATGAAAGATTTTGAAAAACACTTAAGACACTTAACTCATTTTGACAAGTATCTGCGCCCTTCTTTCCCATAACTGCAGTATCAGGGGCTTCCAATACAGTTTTTATTGCAAAAATGTTGGTGTGTACTTAAGTGTGCTGTAGACTATGCTTGCTTTGTGCCAGATGTATTTTCCAAGTTCTTGACATTAGACACGAATACACATTTTGTATTAGGCTCTATTCACTTCTTTTGAGTTACTAGTTTGTGTACATCATCTGAATTCTAGTTTGTGTTACTAGTTTGTGTACATCATCTGAATTCCTTTCTGCATTAGTGATTACTCTGAATAACAACAGAGATTATTTGTTATGTTAAAAAAAACTTCGGCTCATTCATGAAAAACAGAGCAGCTATTATAAAAGTAATTATTTTTCAAACCTTGTCTAATTGAACAGAATATTTGGAAAAAAATGTCAGAAAGACACAGGAAATTAAAGTAAGACATCACCAAAGAACCAAGTCTCTGGTAACGTGTAACAGCACGTATTCAGATCATTATGGTGCAGGGGAGATAAAAAAATACTAAAAGAAAAGAAAAATCTGAGAGGTTGTGTGCTTGGAAGTGGTACAGTTTTAGAGAAGTACCTGACCAAAAGGGAGTCAGCCAGGCAAAGTTCTTTCAGCAGCCCTGAGCAGAAAGCCCCAGCCAACAGAACTAACGGTGTTCAGAAAGGATGCTTTCTGAAGGAAATGGAAAAGGTCCACACGGCTGCAGATTACCTGAAGGTGCTCAGACAATAGAAGATACTCAACAAAGATATGTACAGTTGAAATCAAGTGCTTTTTTTTTTTTTTTTTTTTTTGGGGGGTGAGCGGTTTTTTTGTGTTTTGTCTTTTTTGGTTTTTGGGTTGTGTTTGTTTTTTTTTTTTTTTTTTTTTTGGGGGGTGAGCGGTTTTTTTGTGTTTTGTCTTTTTTGGTTTTTGGGTTGTGTTTGTTTTTTTTTTTTTTTTTTTTTTGAGGGGTGAGCGGTTATTTTGTGTTTTGTCTTGTTTGGTTTTTGGGTTGTGTTGGTTTTTTTTTTTTTTTTTTTTAAAGGAGAATTTAATCTCATTTACAGACCATTAGCTGCTTGTTTAATTTGAAGTTTCCATCTTCCTACACAATGCACCTACTAAAAGAAAACCTCAAGAAATATCTTAGAACTATCAATTGGAAATTTATCCCTAAACATTTATGCAAGTACGCCTTGACAAAAAAAAAAAAGTTGAAACTACTAATGAATCAGTGTGGCTAGTCACACACCAAAAACCACATCATCAGAAAACTAGGTCGGGAATAAGCTCGCACAAAATCATCTCACAGTTCTAGACCAGACCTGACCAGAAATATCAGCACCTATTCAGCTTCTTGCCAAGGTCTTCTGAGGGGACTATATCCCAGGGCAGCTTGGATGGCTGGGCTCGAGAGAGGGTGGAAGCCAACATTTTCTGATCCTTAGTCCCATACTTTAAAAGATGGCTCTCCTCCTGGTACATCAAATCATAGAATCATAGAATTGCCCAGGCCGGAAGGGACCTCCAAAGGCCATCTAATCCGACCTCCCCGCAGTCAGCAGGGACACCCCCAACTAGACCAGGTTGCCCAGGGCCTTGTCGAGCCTCACCTTGAATATCTCCAGGGAAGGGGCCTCAACCACCTCCCTGGGCAACCTGTTCCAGTACTCCACCACCCTCATAGTGAAGAGCTTGTTCCTAATCTCCAATCTAAATCTGTTCCCCTCCAGCTTGAAGCCATTTCCCCTCGTCCTGTCACTGCAGGCCTTTCTAAACAGGTTCTCCCCAGCCTTCCTGTAGGCCCCCCTCAGGCACTGGAAGGCTGCTATTAGGTCTCCCAGGAGCCTCCTCTTCTTCAGGCTGAACAACCCCAGCTCCCTCAGCCTGTCCTCGTAGCAGAGGTGCTCCATCCCCCTGATCATCCTTGTGGCCCTCCTCTGGACCCGCTCCATCAGGTCCATGTCCTTCTTATATTGAGGGCTCCAGACCTGCACACAATACTCCAGGTGAGGTCTCACCAGAGCAGAGCAAAGTGGAAGAATCACCTCTCTGGACCTGCTGGCAACGCATCTTTTGATGCGGCCCAGGATGCGATTGGCCTTCTGGGCTGCAACAGCACACTGCCTGCTCATGTCCAGCTTCTCGTCCACCAGTACCCCCAAGTCCCTTTCCTCAGGGCTGCTTTCCAATACCTCACCCCCTAGTTTGTATTGGTGGCGAGGATTGTTCCGGCCCAGGTGCAGAACCTTGCATTTACTCTTGTTAAACCTCATGAGGTTCACCTGGGCCCACCTCTCCAGCCTGTCCAGGTCCTTTTGGATGACATCCCATCCCCCTGGTGTATCCACAACACCACACAGCTTGGTGTCGTCCGCAAACTTGCTGATGGTGCCTTTAATCCCCCTGTCTATGTCATTGATAAAAATGTTAAACAGTATTGGCCCCAGCACGGACCCTTGAGGAACACCACTTGTGACTGGTCTCCATCTGGACTTTGAGCCATTGAGTACCACCCTTTGGATGCAACCATCCAACCAATTCCTTATCCACTGAACAGTCCACCCATCAAATCCGTACCTCTCCAATTTGACAATCAGGATGTTGTGGGGGACTGCGTCAAAGGCCTTACAGAAATCCAGATAGATCACATCCATATGATCTCATCCAAATGCAAAGGTACTTCACAAAAAACACAGACCACAGATAACTGCTGCAAAAAAATGCGGGTGAACAATTAAAATCACAGCGAGAGGCAGCACAGCCTGTAAAGGCTCGTACCAGATGTATCCCAATCCTAAATTTTATCCCATTCTTTTACAAGGGGGAAACAAAACCACCACCGACCAACCCTCTCCAAAACTAAGTTTTTGCTTCAACCCTTGATATAGTTTTTAAGCGCATTGCTTGTTGGTGCTTCTCTAGCACTGACACTTTCTAAACTCATATTTACATAACAGAGTAGAAACTAGATTATTTTGAAAAAGTTCTTGGGACTTTCACTTATTTAAAACAGCATACACTGGTGCCTTGACTATTGAAGTCTGCTCCTCAAAAGATCATACAATGGAGGTGTGTGGGGGGAACTTGTAACCCTGTTACATTTAACACCATTTAAAAATGCTGCTCCATGTCTAACTAGAGATTATGGACCTTAAGTCAGAACACCATTTGTTTCAACATTTTGGTCTCAAATATGACTTCTTAAAAAGTAACTAAATATGTACACCGTGATTGGATGTATTACTATGGACACAACCTCAGCAGAGGTTTGAATCACCCATTTTGATGCCATTAACTCCAGGCTCATATTGAGGTATTCCAGTCTGAGGCTTCTCCAAAACTCCCAGGCTAGTATCCTTCACCACTAACAGGTCAGGGGAAAAAATCCTAAACGAACATTTCAATTAGCCAGCATAGTTTACAAGTGTGTAATTCCAGAGCACAAGTGCACAGGAAGTAGTGATTCTTTCCTCTAGAGTATATTCCCTGAAAATAGCATTAAAATCCCTATGAAATAATTTCAAGTCTGGTAGGAATTCAGGAAAAGCAAGGCATAATTATACATTCCTCCTATTCTGGCCATCTGATTAAAAGAAAATATGTAGTGAAGGCAACTTTCAGCTGGCCAGTTATATTTGCTTCCATTCAGTACCAAAGATCAGCTTTCCAGATACCAACATATTTTCTGCAAACAGAAGTCTACACATTACCTGTAGCTTTAAGTGTTGTTCCCTGGGCATCTAGTGGCACTGTTAGGTTATATGGTTAGTTACTACCGAGTCACAGCTAGTTGAAAAACAGCTCAACTCTCCTGCAATGTCTACAGCTAATCTTGAATAAAACATTGAGATGCCCTACTACTGTGTATTGTGCTTTCTAAACATCATCAGAAGTCTGGATTTCCACACCCTCTCCCAAAGTGCAGTCTGGGTAGCCTGTGCAAGCCCCCCCCACACACACTAGCACCCAACACCAGCCAAAAAGAAGCTCGAACAGCATTTAATAAAATCTTATTATAATAATAGTAAGATTGGCCTTTTTTCAAAATTGATGTGACACGCATTTTCTTATTGTTTCATTGCAGATATAACTTACCAGGAAAAGGCTTGGCAACAATGATGGATCCTGTAAGAATCTTCAAGAGTGAATCACGATGATTACTACAAATGATGATTTTATAACTGCAAGAAAATTTTGAGAGTCTCCATTTTAAATTTGTATTTTATGTTCTAAACCGTATGGATTTTTTTTTCTATTCCACTTTACCATAGCAAACTAAAATATTTCAAAATTATCAAGTTTTTCTAACATTTACTTTTTGTTCTTAAACACAGAAGTAAAAGGCATTGGCCCATGCCTTGTAATTTAGAAACGGAAAAATAATTCTAATGACTTATTAAATTTGGCATCACAGTGAAATACTTATTTTGCAAGTTGGTTTTGGCAAAACGTTTAGCGTTTCTTGTGTGTGTACACTGCAGTTTACACTACTGTACGATTCAGCTAATTTGTTTCTTATAAAAAAGCTGAAGCAAACATAGATCATCCTTTTCAAATAAAACATGGGAAAATCTAAAAAGAAAACCACAAGCATCAGAACAGTCCAGCTTGGTTTATCTAACGACGAGATGGCAAAAGCCTTTCCAACTCCTTTTGTCACTGGAAATTATCATCAAGGATGCTGAACTGTAAACATATACCAGGAAAGTTTTAATGTCAAAGACATCATTCATAACCATCTCAAGCACCTTTTCTTTTTGTCTCACTCTGCACCTCCTCAGGTTGAGACCCGCACGCAAATTGCTTGTTCAGTTAAAACAAAGCCAAACAAAAACCTTACACCTTGGTATTTTGCTTGTCTGCACCCAGTCAACACAATGTTTTTGTGGACTAACTGCCGGACAAGCACTTTTTTTTTTTTTTTTGTGGTCAAGGACTACATAAGTATTCCCATGTCATAAGACAGACAAGAAGAAATTAACCTTATGAAGTGGTGTTTGGTGCAGTACACAGAGACCAAGAGCAGATGCAAGAAATCTGGAGGATAATCTCCAAATTTAAGTTCGCCTGTGGATAGTGCTCAGCTTCGTAAGAGCTGTAGGTGTAAAATATCCAAACAGATTAAGTGATATTATTGCTTTCTAAATTGCACACTGATACTGTATAGCAATACCTGTTTCTCAAGCAAATAAATATCCTTTGGCTTTTCATGACACAAACCTCTATAGAAAAGGAAGGAATGAAAGGTTTGTCCAGGGCTGCTGAGTTTCCAAAGTTTTGCAAGTCTACAATATAGGTATAAATTGACTGCCGCAGTCAGTAATAGCTAAGCTTACATTTCCCTGCAATAAAAATCTTGCTTAGCTCATAGTGCACTGTGAAAGGCATAGAGCTGCCCCATCATTCCCTATTTAGCTACATGGAGCAATGAATTCTAAATTTCCTAATTAAAACAGCAAGACTGTAATTTGTCTGTACGCCCTACGTGTGGCACTATGTCACAAATGCCATACCTGAATGGATTGTTAATTTTTTTTTTTAAACATAGATACAAATCTCAGTAAAGTAAAAAAGACTAATGATCACATTGTTATCTTTTCATCTTTTTCAATGTCACTACAATTTTTAGCAGAACAGCTGTGTGATTGCACCTGCATTTTATGAGGTAATAGTGATTGTGTGACAGCATGTAAAAGCCTGGCCATTAGTCCTTACCAGAGAACACATTGTTCAGATTAGAGCATAAAGTGATACCAAACCATCTTTAGTCAATCTTAGTGCAGAAGACACTAAGTTTTTCTTTTGATTTTTTGTGAGCAAGATTCTGTGTATTACACAAATATATTTGCAGTTTAACATGACTCTTGTTTATGACATACGCAGCAAAGAAAACTACATTCACGACTGGTAACATACTGCTTTAGTGAAACAAGAACAAACTTACCTGTTTTGGAAAAGAGCAGTTGACCAACACCACTCACAAACTACCTCTGCACCGATATCTAGTGGAGTTGCCACCAGCACCCATGGCTCTAACTAGAACGTCCTCACAAAGGCAGTAACTGAAAGTCACACAAGACTTAACATCAATCTAGCTTTCTTTCTACCACCTACAATTCTAGGATTCACATTTTCAATTTCACATTCACATCCTTAGACAACCCAAGAGCTCAGACAAACCTGCAGTTTTGTCTGAGGCTTTATAGGCACGTTCTAGCTTTATAGGCGAAAATGAGATACATCATCCAGAGTTAGAATCATGCCTCTGATTCTGAGCATATTTAAGACAACGAGCATATAGAAAATATGGAGAAAACTGCTGAGAAATCTAATTAGAGAAATTTTAGACTATTAGTTAAACAGAATTATTCTGTCTGTACAGGCTGAAACCTGCTGTTTTCCCTAACAAAAGGAAGGCAAAAAAGCCTAGAAATTAAGAGTGGATTCTCAATCATAGCAACAATTAACATCGTGAACGCTGCCAAATTTGAAATGAAGAAAGAGTAACTGTAATCTATTCATCAAGGTTCAATATCAGCAAACTTAGAACAAACCCACCTTGTATCACTAGCTCAACAAGAGGCCAGCTTAGGAAACTGATTCTTTTAGGCATTTATACTTCACTATCAGAGATGCTCACAACATCTGAAAAAATAGAATAGATATCTAAATATAAGTACCACTGCTCAATTACAAAAATCCAAAGAGTTTTAAAAATAATACATAGTTGTGTAATTGATAAATGTTTTATAGACAGATGGGCTAGGCATAAGTAAAAGATGAGCAGCCCTTCTGAACTTTATCCCTCAAATTCTCCTTTCTATTGAGAGAATAAAGAAATACAACTTAAGAAATAAACCCAAGCTCATCTTACTCCTTGGATGCATGCATGAGTGTGGGAGTCCACATCATGGATCCTTCTCCCCAGTGACAAGCACTGAAACAATTATGTAGACTAAATAGCGAAGTGATTATCTAACCACATCTGTTAATGAATTACAGGCATTTCAGCAGTAGAGATGCACTGCTGTCATTGCACTGATAAAATGCTTAAAGCCAGCATCCTAAAAGAAAACTATAATTACATTAGCTACCAAGTACTTACCATGCCCATGGGTGCTTCAACTGTCACATCAGCGAGGAAAAGTTTATTACTGGATAGAAACACCATTAAAGCAGATTTTTTTTAAGGATTTGAACTACTTTTGATTGAGCCATCAAGGTCCCCTGGCTCACGTCACCTCTTCTGGCTCCCAGAATACTGGGAATTCAAATTATTTAGCTGCTTGCTGCGGGGTTTTAAATCAGAGATTCATTTTCAAAGTTATTTTAGCTGTACATCTTTTTGAGAGGTAATCTACAATTTTGAATAAGCGTGGTTGGTATCTAGACACCTTCACAGACACGTTAACATTGGTTTGCTGGTTCACAGGACAGAGTTTACACATCAAAACTGAACAACTTGATTTATTTAAAGTTCACCTCAAAATGCATTGTGTTTAGTTTCTTTTTTAAAATGAACATTCAAAGCATCAAAATATTACTAATTTAAAAAGAACCTTTGTTAAGAATAAGGTAATTTACAGACTGTAGATTGTGGCTGTGAGGGGAGAGAAACAACCAATGGTAGATTAGGCACAGTACTAAGGCCGACACGCCAGAAAACAACGCAGATCTATGCTCAAACTTTTAAATGATGCGGACAAAATAAAACAATTGGGTGGGAAAATGAAACCAACCCCTTACTTGAGGGTGTTTGTGTAAAAAAAAAAAAAAAGTGTTAGTAAGTTTTCTATCTAGACCTAACTCAGTCACGTATTTAAAGAACTCTATCTTCTTCCAAATAACAAAAAATGTTTCTAAACCAAGGCAGGTATTATTTGGAACTGGCATAGTAAAATAAAGGATCACAGTATACAGAGCTTAAAATCCTGTACCAGGAAAGAACAACAAGTGGTTTACAAGGGGATCATTTAAGTATATTATCTAATTTTTAAAAACAGAGATATAAAATACCAGTTGCATAGGGATTTAAATATAAGGCCAAGCAGGAGATTAAAGTAAAATAGAGATCGTAAGAAGGGCACTATGGTGTCAAAACATAGTATTTCCATTTGAATTAATGTCTAATTCAAAATCACAGTATTTTGCTAGTACTACAAACAGTGAATGTCAAACTGTCCCATTAATCTTGAACTGAAAACTGACATTAGAACTTCTAAATAGTACAAAACTAAAGCTCATTGTCTAAACCTGATCAGTGTATTAGCACAACAGTGCTTGGTACGTACCTGATTTATATACTCTACCTTCTGTAAATAATATAAAGGTTATTTCTTGTTAATAAGTGTGAGATCACAATATTACTGCATGCCATCAGTGGTTTGCAGGCTTACTTGATATTTAATTATTCAGTCTTTAAAAGTGTAAGATCCCACCCTGCAGAATCTTCACCCATTGAACACAGAACACTGTCATTAATAAAATACAATAGAAGTTCCACCACTAACAACTAACATATAAGCTGGGATTGTAGGGCTAAACCCAGTACAGTTCATTATTATTAACTCACAGCAATTTTTGTTAGGAAGGTAACCTGTAGACTTCCACATAATCTTGCATGTATTAAATATAAACAAGTATGTAACTAACGGCTGTCTCTTGGCATTTCAAGTAGATCATTCAATTGTGAAAGTATTTCCGCAAAAATCAATTTAAAGTTGTTAAAATGAAGTTCAAATATTAATTTCTGTATCTACATGTAGCTTAATTAACCTAAAACTGTAAGGAATAGTAGTGTAAGAAAAAAAACCAAAACATTCTCCAGATGAATTAGGTGTTAAGGTACACTAACTGGGAATACCTGAACCAACACACGGTAACTGAAAAAGTGCATAAACATAGTAATACTACAAATGTGTTAACTATAGAACAAAAGGTTTTCTGAAAGCTAAGCAATACTATTTTACATGTTATTTACAGGTTTCAATTTTTCCAGAGACCACAGAGCCAATTTATGATCTTAAAATTCCTTTGATATATTCAAAGCGTCCTTTGGCTTCCGTCATATTCGGTCAAGAACCTATTCACACGGCAGTGAATCAGGCACTGTACAGTCGAACAACATTGCCACTGTGGTTCTGTAATTCTTCAAAATTCACTTCTTTCTGTTCTTTAAAGAAAAAGCAGTGTTTTCATTTCACGCTTTTCGTAGGTGTTTCAGATTCTGTAGACTGTCTCCCATCAGTCCATGCCTCTCGTGTGCTCTTCAGTGCTAGTGTTTTCTGCTGGTCAACCACAACATAATCAACTCTCTCGTCTGCCACGCTGCTGCCTGAACCACTGCTCTTTTTCTGGGAAAGGCAAGGGAAAGTGAGAAACATATGTTAAAATAAAGTCCCAATAAAAAGTAAGTAGATGCCCCAAACTGATACAGAACCAACACAGGTTTGTCTGAAATGTCCAACACAGGCACTCCGATTGACCATTTGACAATCTAGTAAAGATTATCTTGCTAGAGGCTCCCTCTTTCCCAGCAACTACTTGTGAAGAAGCTTTAAACTCGATTTTAGAGTTTTAAAGAAGTTTTAAACAGAAATGCAAGAGTTGATGATTTGCTTACCTTACGAGGTGGGGTAGATTTTCCCGAATCCAAGTCCAGATCTAAATATTCTACTTGTTTATCTCCTTTAGGTTTTACCATAGGGCTGCTTCCTCCATCAAGACTGTTGCTTCCAAACAAATTCTGAAATTATAATACAAATAACTTCAACTACAAACATACATGCTAACGGTCCACATTATCAAAAACACTTACTATAAACTGCCAAAATATTAAAGGTTAAAGAACTGACTGAGAGCTCTTGCAATTGGCTAAACCATGCAAATTTTATTGAGATTGTATAACAAGGGGATGTTTTCTAAATCAAAACTGGGACAGAGTTGAAAGCCAACAGGGGAAAAGACCCCAAAAACCAACCCCCCAAATTTCAGGTTGCCACCAAACCAATCTGTGCCTTCCACCTAATGTCCCTTTCATATCATGAGATAAGGATGGAGTGTGGCCTGTTCTTTTTCCATGAAGTTGTTACATCTCAAATTTAACATTACTTAATTACAAAATTTTTAATCTCATTAAATTGCTGTTAAATACCTTACAAGAATTTCAACCTTATGATAGTGACAAAACTTCAAATGATACTTCTACATTTCATTCCAAAGCTGTCAGGATTAAGCTGATGATCAAAAAGAATTATTTAATGTATAAGATCAAAAGATTAAAACTTTGGACAATTTGTGTAGTGCTGTCTGAACTGAAGTTGCATTGTATATACCTAAATTTCAATTAGCCCAGACTTTTACAACCTCACCTCCTCTGTCCTCTCCCAGCCTGATCCCTCCCTCTTAACAGGTGTTATAGGAACAGTACAATAGAAGGACTCTTCTCTAAAAGATAAAGAAAAAAAAAGGAAGACAGAGGGCAGCAGTCAGCAAAAAATGAAGAGGAAGGCAGAAGGAAAGACAGAAGGGTAAGGCTGACAGCAACTTGAAAGAAAAAGCAGAATATTGCTGATTTTATTAAATAAAACAGAAGTATGACACGTCCAAACAAGATGCTTCAAAGCTGATGATAGAAAAAGATGAAAAAGTATGGACTCCTTTCTAAGATGCAGTTGGAGCAAATAAAAATTTTCAAAATGTCTACGTAATTGGCACATTTTAGAACAAAGGCCTTGAGATATCTGGAAACGTTCAGGTTCCCTAGGAAGTAAAATATTTTATGGGTTAATGCTTAGTGGACTGGGCTTTTAAAATTGAAGTTATCCATTATATCTGTATTGTCCAACTTGTTTAGTATTAAGTGGTAACAAGAACAAACACAAACAACTGAAACAAAGTTCATTTTTGTTGCCCAAATTCTCTAAGCAAATTTCTGCATATTTAACATACAAAAAACAGATTTTGTATCAATGTTTCCAGCATAAATAAAAAAACCTCTTTAAACAAAAAATAATCTGTTATTTCAAACAAACTTGACAGGCAGAACATACGCATTAGAAAACAGAAGCTTTAATTTTACATAAGTGAAAACGAAAGGAAATCTGCAGAACAACCTTATAGAATGAACGATGCAAGCAAACGGAAGATATTAATGACAGGCTGGTCATTAATAATAATAACTGAACTGCGGTATTGATTATACTGTCCTTGGACTGACATTAAGCCCCTGAAACAGCGTTGTAGGAATCAAGAGAAATCCCCAATTTGACCCGCCATTCTGCTGTAGGGGGGGGAGAACTGTGGGCACAGGCAGTTCTAGACCTTTTGGGTGAAACGGGCTGTTTTCTTGTGTCTGTAAAAACGGGAGGTTACCCATGACTTACCAACGCCTCTTGCAGAGGGAGGGGGGCCAAGTTTTGACACCACTGGCTCCCCACTGCACAGTAACCTCCATTACTGGGCACAGTACCAAGCTCAAGGCAGGATGCTCTGCAGCCTGGGGAGCTTGCACCGAGTCAGAGCTGCCGTGGAGAAATCAGCAGGATTTTGGTTTGGGGGGGTCCTAAGAGGCAGCGAGGGTGAGCTGGAGGGGGAGGGAGACTGGAGGAGATCGGGGAGGGTCCCCAGGGGACAGGGAAGCAAAGCAGCGCTGGGGAGAGGAGGAGAGTCAGGGGTGTAGTGAAACGGGCGAGCACGTGCCGTATCAGAAGGCAGACAAACGGACAGAACAAAGAAGAAGGTGCCAGGCAGGCCCTCCCCAAAGAAGGTCTCTTTCATAACGCTCAAAAGATGAAAAATGCTGCTGTGTTCCCTCACTAAGAACCCAAGCTGTAAAAATGCGGCGAACGCATTGAACTATACTGGACAAAAAGCTGAGGTGAGGATACAGCTTTTCCTGCAGTCCTTTAGGGATATTCTGGATCACATTTCAATTTAGGCCCAGGCCTACTGCTACTCTCTCACTTTAAAACACTATTATTGGTTCTTCTTTGTCTCTCTCTCTCTCCTTCCCCCCTCAACCAAACAAAACCCACAGCACACATCATTAACTTTTCCTAAGTAGCTCTTCACTTGCTGCATTGCAAGCTGAGTATCTGAAGCTTTATTATCTGAGAAAACTCTCCCCCCAAAGGGGAAAAAATACAGATATTCAATACACAAAGACCTCTCCTATCCTCTTTTTTGAAAGCAGCCTAATAAAAGTACACATAGCTCAGTTTTTATAGAATGTAAACAACAAATATCAATCCTTTTTTTCCCCTGTTCCTTCCACATTTCTTGGAAGATGTCCTTTTAATAAAGGTTTTTAAGTCTGTCTCAGAGGTCTTAAGACAGTTTATTTCCCTTGATGTCATATTATTGAACTGGTGCGTAGCCCAGGACAAGCAATTGCAGACAAGAGGAGATAGTTTCTGGCAAAGAGGAAGAAAAAAAGTCACATATTGAACTGTTTTGTACACTAGATACATATACTAACCATTCTCTTTATGTATTATTATGCTCTTAACTTCTTCAGTGAAATCTTACCAAAATTACAGTTTTTCTACGGAGATTTTTTTATTATTATTATTATTTTGATCTAGAAGTATAAAGGGAGCGATGTTGAGCGGAAGGAGTTGTGTTTGCATGATTTAAAAGTAAGGACTGCACAGGAAGAGAGTAGTTAAGACGTAGATTTTACATACTGGGTCTTCAGTGGACTGATTTGGATTCATGGATACATAATTCTCTTCACTGTCGTGCGAGTCACTGCTGGAAGTTGTGCTATGAACTGAATCCGGTCTGGGAGACATGGGAAACCTGGAGGAGCTAATTACCAGGAATTATTTTACAAACAATACATCTCGAATATCTTAAACCTCCTGGTAAACAACAAAAATAAGCATATTAGAGCTGAAATTTTCATTCAAGTTCACTAGTGTGACATTCTTTAGTTATACATAGTCCTTTATATTTAATATTACAAAATAAAAATCCGCATGGACACACTTTGTTTCACTGCACAGGTGCATATATGCATAGGCACACACATATAGACACACACTTCCAAAGGAAACCTCAATTTGTATTGCACAGGCTAAAAATATACTACAGATGTACACACGTTTATTAACACTCCAGTCAACAAAAACAATCCCAAAGAGGAAAAGGTAAGAAACTTACTCTCGTGCAAAGCTTCTGGTGATAGGAGATCTAACTGGGGCTTGCAATTCTTCCCATTCAGGCAGAGGTTTTATTTCTAGTGGAGCTGGTTTTGCTATATAAGAAACAGAGAATCTTAAAGCACAGAACACACCTAAACAAACTTAAATTTAACAGCTTTTCAAAGGCTAAAACACCAAAAACCCCCAAACTATTTTTAAATATTAAACACTAGTTAGGAAAAGGAAATGTTGTTCAGTTCTCAGAAAGCCATGATATATTACATTATATTTTTATTTTTTCAGGTACTGAAAAGCAACATTAGAAAAAACCCCACAATTTAATAATTTTGCAAGATATACTTGTATGTAGAGAGACTCTGAAAATGGCAGCATCATGTTCTATCTTTATCCTGCCACAACAACTTGTTGAACTGACGAGCCCAGCATTGGGCTGATGGACTGTTTCAGCTTAAACTGTCAGCAGAGCCAACTCCGGGTACTTTTCTTGGCTCATGGACAATTATTATGATGCAAACTCTGGCCTCGCTGTGCACACGTGCCCTTACTGATGAGGCTTCACAGCTCAAAGTGTGGGCAGGATCTGCACCTCAGCAAAAGTGAGAGATGAGCCAACAGCCAGCTTCAGTTCCAAGAGCTGCCTCGATGCTTATCGACAGACAAGCAGAGTAGCTGCGTGTTCCTGACGTTAATGACAGCTAATGTTGGTCTGAAAAAGGTGCCATTTCTAAATTCCATTTTCAGAACAGAGCCACAGACAGAGTGCTAGTGAGAAACGTGTGATCCCTCCCTCCAGCTTGTGTGTTTCATCCCTCCTAAATGTTAAAAAAAGTATAATCTATTCTATCCTAGGAGTTGCAGGGGCAAAAAAAATAATCACATACAGCAAACTGCTGTCAAAGTTTGACTCTCAACTTTATCCTCCCTAAAACTGTTTTTAGAAAATAAAATGCAATGTCATTATACCAACACCCTTTCCCCTCCTCACCCTCCCCGGTCCGTTTTCTGCCTGTTAGCAGATTTACCAAGTTCAAATGTCAGGCATGTAGCACTAGTTCATCTAATTCATGTGCAGTAAGAGCTGTCCTATGTGACCAGATGAGGAACTGACAGAAATCAGTTGCTTAATCAGTGCGGTTGTCTCACAAGGAAAAAGCAGAACTGGACCCATTAGACTTTCATTAGATTCACTCTTCAGATTGAGTTTACTGTAAGTCAGCTACCATCTATTGAAGATAAAGACTCCCAATTCAAATTTTCTGGATAAGTGTCAGTCTTTAGTATCCCATAGTATCCCAAACAGTTTTCTCCTTTTCTCTGTTAGTAAGTCATAATTGCGCACTCAAAAGCATATCAAGCCCACTCCAGTGATTCTGCCACTTTAACTCACTCGCTCATAAAAAGCTGCCACCACAGACTCAGAAAAGGAACGACAACTCCTCTCTCTTGAGACAGAAGGCATCGTATGAGATACGAGTGGCAGAACCCAACTTGATATAGGCAAGATGATACCAAAGCACGAGTGACACCAAAATGTTCAGCTTGGCTCACGTCCTCTGTAAAGGTGTGAGACCACCCGGCAGGTGTGATGGGTGGGCAAGGTACTGTTCCAGCAGAAAGAGAGTCAGGGATTTTGTCCAAAGCCCACTGAGAACAGCAGGAATATTTCGTCCAGTTTTTTTAACAACCAAAGGTAGCGATCAGTGACGCTTCTGTGAGGTTTTTAACATTAACTGTAATCTCCTTTACTTCTTCAGACTATATCAACTCAGCACCTTTAATAAAGCCCATCAGACTAACTGCACTACTCATTAAGATGCATAAATAAATCTCTGTAGTAGTAAATGGTCAGAGGATCAATATTGTGCTTAAGTTCAGCGTTTAGCCAGCAGCAGGAGACTCAAACTCTGATTTCAGTTTATCGCCTAACAAAGTTATTTCAAGAAACTTACAGGTAAATCATATGTACTTGCTTCTAAATAAACAGGCAAAAATAAATAAAAAATATGAACAGCTATAATTTAAGAGATCAGAACATCCATGTTAATGTCAAGGAAATATTTCTATGCACTGTTCAAGCCTGAAAGACTTTAATTCCTTATATAGGAAACCTTTTGCTTGGCAATAAAAACTCATCCATGCTCTTAGACTGCAATAGAAGTAAAAAGACTATACAAGAGTTAAAATTATTCTAGAATAACAGTTTTCTTAACTTTTGTTTTACTTATTTTTATAAAGCTCCATATACATACAGTGCTAAAAGTACATACCCTTTCTTCTTGCAGTAAAGTCACCTACGGTTTGTGAATCAGTTCGCTCTAAACCATGTGCTTTAGGTCTTAAAATTTTAGGACTTTGACCTAATTGGTAAAAAGAAGACTCTCTTAATAATATTCTATTTGTAACTGGAAAATGGAATTCTGTAAATAAACAGCAGAAAAGTTAACCCCACAAGCATAAGCAAGCTGCCGAAGGAGAGTTTCACGGTCTAGCTGGGTCTCACACTAAGGGGTTTAGCACCAAACCAGAAACAAGGGAAACACCACATGCAAGTAATTGTGAGGGGCAAGCATAAAAGGTGTACAAAAAGGCAAAAAAGTGCATCAACTAATATTGTAACTGATCATTATGACTAACTGGTTTCAAGTTGCATTACATAAAAAATTCCATCTTTGAGGAATGTCTAGCCTGACAGGAGAACAGTCACGTTTCAGATGTAAGCTGAGGTACCCTGAAAGAAATGAAATCTTCTTTAGCCACAGTACTGCTTTGGAAATAGTGATACTCTTGGAGTGTTTCCTATCCATTGTGCATCTCCCACTTGAGAAGCCCCAAGAATCTTTTTCCACACTGTATTTGTTCAACTCGTTCCCCAGAGTTCTATATCTGTCTGTACCAAAACCACCTCTCCAACCTTAGAGACACACAGGGACTTTCTTTCCAAGCTCCCAGCCCACCACCATGGCACAACCCAACCTCCACCACAACTGACACTCAAAAACTACCTTTTTAAAATTGTATATACCTGTACACAAGCATAGTAGATACACTAAATATTCCTCAATATGTTATGCTATCATACACTATCATGTTATTAGCATAACTTTCCCCTGTGTTACGCTACCACACACCATAACACCTTTAGATGAAACTGGTAACAAAGTGAAGAGTACAGAAAAGGGTAAGAAAACAGAGTCAATAAGCTCCTTACAGTCAGTAATATAACCCCTCTCCCAACAACGAAGCTCTCAGCCAATTTGACTAAACTCTGCAAGTGTTTCAGGTCACGTTGTCTATTTTAAATACATATATCAATAGTGCATAATAACCCTAACCTTTCATGAAAATCTAGCTGAGAAAGTGTTAATATTAGAAAAAGCGAGTGCCCTCAAGTAGCACACCAAGAAGCCATATGAAAGGTACATTTTCGCAATAAACCAAATGAGAAGTTTAAGTCTGATTACGTTAGAAAGTTACCCTACAGCACAAAATGGAAAAAGGACTGGCACAGAGTCAGGTGTGGGCTGGTACAACCAGCAATAAGTGAGAATGCTTTGTAAAAAATAAACTTGGCAACGAACACCAGAAGTTTGCAAATCTCTACCCCAAGGGTTTTGCATATGAAGTGCTCTATTACTGTTATCACTGAAGTATTGGGAATAATCAAGTAACAACAAGAAAGGTAAACAGAAAGGTTTTGTACTGTATCTTAACTTCTACACTGCGCTTCTGAGAAAAAAAATGCAGTGCAGGTAAGAAAAAAAAATATATTTATTTACTAGTATTGCTGCATGGCAACTTCCTTAAAAAGAAAAGAACACAACATGATTTTCACACAGACACTTCTTTTCCAATTTCAAAATAAATGGCTCAAAGTGCTGATGAAAAGGGCAAGCAGTTGGGCAATGCTGACCAAAGACCCAGATTGTAAAGTGGTACACAAGGCATTTCTGGAAAGTATGCTGTTGACTGGAGCCAAGTCAAAAGCATGACCCAACACACTGGCAGAGTTCATTCTCAGCTGATTCGATATTCTTAAGTATCTTGCCTACAACTCCGTGATAAAAGCTTGCCTATATAAAAAGGCCAGAGATCTTAAAATCGATTGAACAAATGTAGGAGTTCAAATTCAAACACCTTTTATTAAGAACGATTTGATGCTGAATGTCATTAGCCTAATCATATTAAGTTTGTGTTCCAGTTTTATAATTGAATTTAAAAGAAATTTGGCCCAATGCAACTCAATTTAAAATGCCAATCAATGCACTGACATACGAGCACAGATTGTAAGTACGGTGAGAAATCTAGTAGAGTAACAGGGTTAATGAAATTATTTAACCAGTGTGTACTTTATAACCTCTCTGCTCTTAGAGCCAAACAGGCTGAAGTGCCTGAAACCCATAATACAGAAGATAAGCGCAAGGAACTCAGGGCTATGACTCATTATTTCTACTTTTGATAATGATGCTAATGCGGTCTCGTGCAGCCAACCTTCCTGAACTATGACTATCCCCATTTGTAAAACATGGATATTATGTAATTGCCTGCCTCATACTTAATTTAGCACTTACAAACCATTCTGAGACTTTCAGAAGTGCTATATAAATAAGTACAGGTCCCGATAATATTTCTCTTCTGCATCAGAGAAGAACATACAAAATGTTCCAGCATAAAATAAACTCACTGAGCTTTCATCTTTTGCTGCTGAAAGACTGTTCAACCTAAATAAATTTAGTGGCAAAACAGCTTGCTGCTACCAACCAGCCAGGATAATGCAATTCCTCTAGTTCAGAACGTCATAGAGAATTAGAATGTTTGTGCAGGGTTGGTTTTTTTTTTCCTCCCTACAAAACAAAACCCAAAAGGCCTAATCACTGTTGAGGAGCTTATACCGTGCAACAGAAAAAGACCTGACACCAGGCAAAGGAAAAGGGGAGGGGGGATAGTGCAGAATTCCTCCACTCTATTTTTGCTCATTAAAGAAGATAAAGTAACACAAGCTGGGACACAGAAAGCCCTTAATAGTATCCTTTACTCCCTCACAAGATAAATTTTTAATAAATCCAGCAGAAAATTTCTAAGTGCCATTCTTTATCTAAAAATTGGCAGTTCTGTCACTATCTTAAGCCAGGTATGTGAACAGAAATACTTATTTTTGAGAACTTTATATCTTAAGCACTGTGACTGAAATTCCTGGTGCTGCTCCCAAGTAACCTCACTAATTTACTCTGGGAGCTCATCCTAGCGCAGCGTAACATGGAGGAGAAAGTGCCTCACAGCCATACCACAGCCTGCTCTCCAACGTCTGTTCCACTCAGAAATAATCACTAAAGTGTCATAGGGCTGTTCTTCCAATCAGCTTAGTGAAGGTGGAAGGACAGTAGGTCTCTGTGGAGAGTCTGGCTCCATTCTGCATTCCAGTAACACCAATACTGAGGACATTTCCCCTGGTTTAGGCCTGCAGGCCCAAATTTACTTCATCTAATGTTTGGGCGCTCCCATAAAACAACACTTTTAATAATAATCTCAGAATACATGCGTATTCTGGGAAAGATAAATCTGGGTGTTAAAAAAAAAAGTTTTTATATATATATATTTTAACTGAAAAGGAAATAAATTGTGTTGCAACACCACTGGATGCAAACCTACAGGGGGAAAGAAAAAAAACCCAAATAAATTATGGCAAGTGAAACCAACCAAACAAGAAGTGAAAATTAGATGTTTTCATTGTTCAGTCAAGTCACCACCTGTGAAATGCAAAGTGCTACAGCTAAGGAGAGAGAAGCTCAGCTTCTGCACGTTCTATCAGACAAATACTGTACAGATACGGCACTCTGAGCTGAAAAAAAATCACTAATGAAGTCTATTTTTCTAACAAATGGCTGCTTGTAAAAACTGCCAAGCAGAACAAGCGATTATGGATCTAGCGTTAGAGTGCACTCAGATGGCATGAATTCTGCTCCTGGCATTTCGGTGTGTGTCAATGCTGCCTTTGTCTGAGAAGGCATCAGGAGAAGAGTCCATTTCACAACTTTGGTTTTGTTTCAAATAACGGTTTAAACTGAAAAACCTTTTGGTTTTTCCATCGGCTAATGTATTCTGGCTTCTTGTGTTCCATAAAACACTTGGAATATAATGTTGGGGGGGGGGGGGGGGGGGGGG
>NW_015090920.1:5585238-5624890 GCF_001431845.1 Calidris pugnax
GGGAGGGGGCCCCACTGCAGAAAAAAAATCCTGTATCAGGAGCAGGTGAGTCCTAACATTTTTGGGTTTGAGGAGGTAAGCCACTCACTGAAGAGCCTCATTTGTTTTCAGGCTATCGCCTGGAAGCACTATTACTAAACAAGATTTCTGTTAAGAAAGCTTCTTTTCTGACTGCCTGCTTGCTGGCAAGGGATTTTACGTCAGGAAATGGCAAACATCCTCACGAAAGAGGCCAACGCTCTCTTTAAATACCACTTATTTCGGGCTTAAGATTTCAAAGTAAATCTAACTAATGTGACATAAAATTTAAGAAATGCGTGATCTGTTAGTGCTGTTTCCTGGCCAACAGGACTAATCCTCATGACACAAGGAGCTCAGGCGCAGGAATGCTACAGCAGTGCTTTGCTTGGAATAGGAAGGGGAAAGCAAGAGGCAAAAACAGCCACCTAAATGCCCTGCATCCACGAAAGTACTTTCGGAGAGACATAATGAACAGCAGTTTTCCATTTCCATTAAAAAAAAATGCATCTTTCCTCCTTTTCTCTGTAATTAGAGGAAACTGAAATTTGCACTGAGGTCCAAGAATTCCAGTACCCAGAACCACTGTCGATTTTTCCTTAAAAAACAAGACTGAAGCTCACAGTCTTGCTCCCACAGGGTTTCGTATTTGGTTTTTTAATTCTGCAGAATAACCTCCCCCTTTCCTTCTTCTCTTCCTCTTCCTCACCCCAGTGAACTCTGATTCCCGAGTACATGGGCTTCAGCACAGAGCTCTACAAATATCCTGAATTTGCTTTTTCATCTCTGTTTTTATTAAGACTATTTCCTGCCAAGGTACTTCTAATTAGAAACATGTATTTAGTTATACAACATTCACATCCACTTCCATACTAGTATCCAGCATTGACAGGAATATCTATAAAGTGCTTAGTTCTGGTCAGTGGTACCACATGGATGGTGATAACTACAGCTTCTTTAGGACAGTAAAAACAAACTAAAATCAACTTATTCTTTCAATATTATGGAATACAAAAACAGTCATCTAAAGAGAGGCTCTCCACTTCTCTTAGACATCTTTATCTTCTCAGAGCAACTTCTCTTGGAGCACTGGTACTTTGAATGCTCCAGAAATTAAGAATTAATTGGAAAAAAATTTCTGATTACAAAGAAGTCCCACTGCATCTGACAGCTAAGGTTCACTGGTATTCATAAAATATTTGCCAAATACCATAAAAACTATTCAGAGAATACCAAAGCTATTAATCATTCAAATACTATTTGACTGCTCTAATTTGCAAGTAACTCTATGTGCCTGTATTTAAAAAGCCCCCAAAGCATGATGAACTAAAAGCATTCAATAACAAAGACAGTGTTTTAAGACCAAAGTACAGTGTTCTGGAGTGTTTATTGATTAGTAATTTAAAGCTGCAGCAAGATTCATGAAGTCCAAGGGATACTACTTGAGATCGCTTTTTTTTAATAAAAAAAAAAGCAAAACAAACCATAAAAAAACTAACAGAGTTTAACTTGTTCACTGGAAAAATCAAGCCTAACATTAAGTCTATAAGAGGCCAATGGAATAGTATGACAATATGTATATCAAAAACTACATTTCCTTAAAAAGGCATTAAGCATACAGGGAAGAAAAGAAAAATTGTACAGAGTGAAGAAAAAAAGAGGGTGTTATTACCCGTGTTCTCTTGATCCTGCTCTCCCTAGCACCTCTGGAGTTCAACACTACCATCTCTACTGCTAGCATCAGTTCAAGTCTTGCAGTTTGTCTTCCAAAAACTCATATGTTTAATTTTTTAAAAACTATTATGTCCTGTAAACCATAGCTTCCTTTGCAGCTGTGATGCAGCCATCCAAAAGAAATCTTTACTTGAAATTATTTGTTATTTCAAAGTTTTGTAAGACAAATCACAGCTGCAAGTTAAGGACTGGTGTATCATAGCAAGGAGCTAGATAAATTTCATTTCAAGCTATTAACTAAAAACAAGCCTTCTAGAAGTAATTTAGTACAGCCATGGAAGAAGTGCAATTTTCAGCTGAAGGAAAGTGTTTGGAGGTTGGGGGTGGGGGAGGTGGGGGTGGCACAGGGCTGGGTGGAGAAGAAAAAAATGTGTCTTCAGCCTGCTTTAGGAACTCTAAGGAAGCATCCACACATCCCCTAAAATCTTATATTTTTTTAATTCCTAAATGGAATGAACAGGAGGTATAGCTTTCAAGAATACATGGAAGGATTAAATGCATGGATTTCTAAAAAGCAAAACGAACAGTACTTCTGCTCAGAAAAGTAATGAAAATTAGTTTCTTTTTCAACAGATCTACAGTTCAGTTCCTGCTGCTGATTAAAATCACCATTCACCATTTTTCAATGCCTACTTGTCCTAAAGCCTGAGAAAATGAGTGATCCTTTATTTTAGAATATGCAAGGCAATCATGAGAGCACAGAACGCTGCAGTGTTGCCAACTTCTAATTATTATTATTTTTAAAGAAATGTCAGCTCCTGTCATCACTAATGCCTTAACTGTTTTTCTTAAGTTTTATTCCAGGATGGTGTGGTGCAATATGTTCACATTGTCCAACTCAAGACACTCAAACAAGTAAATATTTAACAGGGAAACTGCTCACTAGGCTATTTATAACTAACTTCACGGTTAATGAGGGTTCTTAATTTCCTTAACAACTACCTACTTTGCTACCTACTTTTACAGCATCATACTACAGTACAGTAATGAGCGATTATGCCATTAATACAGAAGCATCACAGTGGATCCTATGGGGGACAGAATGTGGCAGAGGCTTCCTGCCACGTGGAAGCTCTGTACACAATTACCTCTTCAAAGTGGACCTATGCTCTTAAATAAAGAAAATCAGAATTTTCTATCAAGTTAATCTGCTTGGGAGATGCTCATGAGAAGTCATGGCAAAAATACAGCCACATTTTTATAACCAATCCACATATTTGTGGTTTAACCACACAAATGTGATGTCTTGTAACATCTTAAATTAGAAAAATCTACAAGAAAAAGCAGATAAAATTTTTAATATTTTTAAAACAATCAGAAGTCCCAGCTCCATGAGAATTTTTTCCCTCTCCCTTGGTTTCTTTTGCTTGTTTTCAACATGCAACTGGGTTTTTTGTTGCCATGAGAAGAAATGTTTGCATCACTGACTGTCTCTAAATCCTATCTGACCACGTGCTGGGCTGAAAATTACCAAGCCCAAGCAGCAGTCCCCTTTAAAAGCAATCGTATGGATTCAGGCTCCAGGAAGCATCTCAGACTAAATTCTGATACATATTTGTTGAAAAATAAGCTTTTTTGTAAAAAAAATAAAGGTGAAAATGCACTACAGTTGCTATTGGTTATTTTTGCCATTAGCAGAATAATCTGTGTGATCCAATCCAAAACTAGGCCTGAAAGTCTTGCTTAAAATAATCCTGAGTGCAATTAAACTCTAACAATATCTGGGCAAATATAAGACAAACGGAGTAAAGTCCAGCATCATGTTGTAGGCTGAGAATCCCAATTTCTTTACGGCTTCTGTCAGCAATTGGCTCAGTGATACTGAGTGCATCATTCCATCACAGCTCACCATGCCCTGAACCAGCATCCGTGCTAAACTGAACTCTCTTGCAAGGAGTTTTAAGTGCTATGGTCCAAAAACATTACAAAAATGGCAGTGTTACACTATATTCAAATGAATGAGATTTAACTGCTGAGTTTCTTTCCGCTGTGGCCACGAATTGTTAATTCAACCATAGGCCCACGGTTCATATATTTCTTTTCAGAACCTTAAAAAACCCATTTTGGTATAGAGACAGAAAAGAGAAGTTACAAAGTTACAGTAAGTAGGGCATCAAACCAAGACTTTAAAGAAATAAATTCCAGCATCACTAATTCCATCACTGACTTAACCCTTTGATTCAGATATTGACAAAACTAGCTTTTGTCAGTGGAGATGGCAACAACATATTCCTTAAGAGCTTTGAAATTAATAGAAGAGATGCACACACACACATTACATGGCACATAGCTATAAGGAGTCCTTCTGGACAGCTCCTAAACAAGTATTTAAAAAAAAATAATAAACGTATTTTGTAGTTGTTTGGTCTTAAAAGTCTTGCTTTAAGATCACAAACCCCACCCCGTACCCCTGGATATAAATCCTGGGGCAGGAGGGGGTTGTTACCATGCCCAGAGGTTCACAGACACCCCCACCTCTCAAATGCTGCCTCCTGACCAACAAAAACCAACTCACACCCTACCCCTTTTATTTTCGACCACGCACTCTCCTTGATCTCGGACTTACGTCACGTTTGTACTGAAGATTAAGATCGTCTAGACTCACAGACCTCTGTCAGGCCTTAACCCTTCCTTGTAGACTGCCAGCATGGCCACCAGGGACCTGCCTTGCCTCGTTGAGCAGCGAGAGGTTCACCCCAGTCCTGCACGCTGTCAGTGGGATGGAGATCACAGGGTCCACTGCCTCGTACCAGACATTTTGAAGAGCCCCAGGGAAAGGAGGAGGTGAAGCAGAAGAGAACCTGTCGGTCCTTAGCCATCTGGGGAGTCTTCACCTCACTGCATTTGGGCACCTTTAATTCTGCTCCTTCTTGGATAAATGGCATTTTGAGGAAGGAACGCGTGACTGTCAAAACAAACGCCACGTAATCGCTCTGGCAGAACCAGTCACAGTGTTTGAAAGATTCAGAGAATAAGACCCAACTGCATGGATGGACACAATATTTTTTTTCCCACTTGAAACCTTTTGCTAGCAGCAATGCTTCCAATTTAGCATCACCACAGTGTTTGAACGATTCAGAGAATAAGACCCAACTGCACGGATGGACACAATATTTTTTTTTCCCACTTGAAACCTTTTGCTAGCAGCAATGCTTCCAATTTAGCATCACGACTACATGCAACCGTGGCAAGCTCAAGCAGCCAGAAAAGCAGAAATAGAAAATCAATATATAAAATGGTTCTCTGTAATAAAAGAAACAGCACCCTGAAAAAAACCAACAAATTAAAAAAGGGATTATTTTTGTCATTCAGTTATAGGTGAATGCAGAAAAGCACCTGGCCAAACGCATTCCATTTTTTCTCAGGGAATATATCACTTACCTTGTGTTATGCTTCTCTAAAGAAATAGTAAAGCACTTTGATTCAAGTTATTGGGGCAGGAAGCCAACACCATGTTTTCAAATTACTTTCAAGACTTCCAGAAAGTACTGGAAGCTCCCTGCATTTACAGAACAGGCTGCGAGGTAGAAAAATGAAACTACAAGGAAAAGTAGTCTCATCTCAAGGCTGTATATATTCATTTGTGTTTTTTGTTTTTTTTTTTTAATTGTTATTATTTTTTAACCCATTTTCTAAAACAAAGGTCTTCTAGAAACTGGTGGAAAAAGACACATAGGTCACCGTGGCTCCTGGCCCAGGCTAATTCTACAGGTGAAAGACTGAGGAGCCTCAGGCTCTCACAGGATGGGTGTGCAAGCACCCTCCTCAGAAGAACACACACATACTTCAGTGAATTTTAGTCCTATTTATTACCTACATTTAGCTTGCCCATGTTACTGATTTTTCGTAACTTGGTCCTCTGTCACAGGTGCTACTTCTATACAACTCTACCTATTCTTAAAAAGTTGGAGAATGTTAACAATCTAATAAATTATCCAGAACGTCAGGTGCTTATATCAGAGCTGTGAAGATGTACAAGACTACAGTCACTGCTGCTGACAGACAGACGGCCAACACCGAGCCCTCCATTTTCTGCCCTCGTCAAAGTATATTCCCTGTAAGCAGTATGGCCTTAAATCAAAGGAAAATAGAGGAGATGCTAAACATGCACAGTTGACAACAAAAAGCAGTGCATTCTCTATTTAAGTGCTTGTTTCACTGCGTATTTTCGTCTGTCAAGGGCACGTTTAGCACTGAACAAACTTCCCTGGCCCACACAGAAACATAACTGAGCTAGAGCTAATGCTCATGTGAAAGGTGATGGTGATATTTCTCAGTGACAAGGACAGCTACCAAAATGGAGTTGTGAGTCAGAGGCAGGGCAAACACCATTTTTACAGCAATCTGTAACCAATAAAAATATACAGCAGCCTCTTCAGACAGAATGTGAGACGGAGCCTCCTGTATCTGGAGGCCTTATCACCAACACACCTGATCTCTGCAGTGATACCATCTTTTAGAGAAGCCACAGTGGTCTTCCACAGAAATTCTTGAAGGAATGGCAAAACATTTAAAGGAACAATACTCAGAAGGTAACTATTTTGTGTACCATTTCCTGCCTAAGTTTTATTGAACATACTGGCCAACTTGATACTTTCTATGCACTAATTTGTAGCAGAAGACCATGACAGTACATTTATTTAATCAGAAACAACCTGCTAATAGAAGTTAGAATCATAGAATCATTCAGGTTGGAAAAGACCCTTGGCATCATCGAGTCCAATCATCTACCCTACTCTACAAAGTTCTGCCCTACACCATATCCCCCAACACCACATCTAAACGACTCTTAAACACATCCAAGGATGGTGACACAACCACCTCCCTGGGCAGCCTACTCCAATGCCTGACTACTCCTTTCTGTGAAAAACTCTTTCCTAATGTTGTCTAAACCTACCCTGTTGTAGCTTGAATCCATTCCCTCTTGTTCTATCACTAATTACCTGGGAGAAGGAACCAGCACCAACCCCTCTACAATGTCCTTTCAAGTAGTTGTAGAGAGTGATGAGGTGACCCCTCAGTCTCCTCTTCCTCAAACTACTAAGTTACTACAAGAACTTGAAAGCTGGAAAAGCAACACTGTAGAATATAAAGCAAACCCTTTTTAGGCAAGGGTTCACTAAAAAAAGAACTTTATCTTACTTTAATTCAGAAGGAACTGCAATTTTATTTTCCCAAAGGTATTTCTGGAAGGAGTTATTTGCATGGAGAACTCAATTACTGAAATGGGAATATATTACCAACCTGATGTGTCATCATAGCTGCTCTTCACAGCAATGGAAGACTTGCAGGACTACACTTGGTAAAATTTGGGAAAGCCAGTGTATGTGTGTTACTAAGATAAAAACCTCAGTGGTAAATCAGAGTCATTACCACTCTTGGTAGCTCAAGATCTTCACAAAGTTTTTTTCAGCCCCTAAGCATTTGCTATACAATATTTACTTTGGGGACAATTTTACTTTAAAGTTACTTTTTAATCTTCTACGTTATATTAAATAATCCTATTATTTTACAGTGATAACAGCTTCTAAAAGTCTACAGGCAAAAAATACAGCCAGCCACTCTACACTCATTAAGAGGTACGTTAGTACATCAAAAAATCTTTTCCCTGATGTTAGCTAGGTCTTTCTAGCTGTAAAGCATTTGAGGGTGGGAGCAAAGCAGGAGCATTACCCACCGCTTTTAGAATGTGAAATACTACTTGAATTTGAAGAAGAGAGATCTGCCCCGGCAGATATTTGTGTAACTGCTTTGCACTGCCAACAGCAAAAGTTAAAATGTTTTCAACATATAAATTTACTGCTTCTGAAGGTCAAACATTCTATCAGTAAAATACACAAACTGGCCAGTCAGGGAAAATATTTTCAGGCAGTTCAGCGGTTACTTTGAGCATATTTTCCAGTATCAGCTTTCATCAATCTGTTACTGTCCAGTATTTCTTCAAAACTAAACAAAACTACTGTCTGGTAACACGGCAACAATTAACACATAAGCAGAGAGCCAAGGTTTTGAAAAAGCCCATGCCTCGTTTTCTGAAGCTGGACAGCCAGAATGAGACATGGCACTTCCCATTTCACACCAAGACCATCTATCTCATAATGATATTATCTACTTTACTTAATTACAGGCCATTTTCACTTAGTGGTAAAAGAACTAATTTAAAGGTTTAGTTAGTGAATATTTTGCATCATCTGAATATTCGCCATCTGTATTTTCCCCGAAATTAAGCCAGCCATTCTCAGTGTAAATACTATTTTTTCAAGCACGTAATTTTAAAAATAGGACTTACTTGAATACAAAATAGCACAAACATTTGACTTAATGTTCTTTAGTTCCCACTTACACATGAAAGTTAGTTATCTTGTCTGAAAAATGGCATTGTAGGGAAATAAGTTCTTTAAGTGTTTCCCTGTGTTTCTGATAGCCTGACTGATAGAACATTTTAAATTAACTGAAAAATCTAAGCTATTCATTAGTCATTTTCTATACGAGTACCTATTATAGACACGACAGTATCTTTTTTGTTTCTTGAGGTCATCCAAAGAATCCTTATTTTAAAGAAAAGTAAACCCACTGTGCACCAGGTTCAAGAGATTAATTTTTTAGCATAGCTTTACAGGGGCCCTCTAAAATTGTTTGCTTTTTTTTTTTAATTCAATTTTATCACTGATGTTGTTGTAGCTTTCTCAGATTTGTAACAGTCATCTTCCACACATTCAGCAGTTTAAAATATTTCCACATAAAACTAGTTTTCCTTTTGATTTGTGATTTTGTTTAATCACACACTATAAAGTCAAGGAAATTCTCACCTACTACAGTTTAAGCTACACGTAGGCATGGCACCCAGCTTGAGCTGGCTTGAGTTAGCAGTTTCCTCCTTCCATTTGGATCTCAAGGAAAAAAATACATATGATAACCACACAGCCCACATGTTAAAAATCTTCCAGTGTCTGCCCCATGTGGCCACTAACACTTAAGCATTAAGCACCTCCAACATCAAGTGATTTTCCTTGCTTTTAGACTGAAATGAGGACTTAACATTACCTACTTAGTAGTAAACACTGTTTCTTCAATCTATATCTTCCTTGATTTGAATGCACTTGTAAGAATTATTCTACGTAAGAAGTTGTAAGACCATTGCATACTTTGAGTAGGACTAAAAAGCAGCACAATTAATTTCTTCTAACAATGTTTATATCAAAGGCAAATATCTAAAATAGCTAAATAAGTTATTTATGTACTGATTCTGTACCAAGCACTGTCACAGCTATAGATTTGTATTCTATCCAATACCGTGTGCTCTCTCTCCATCACAAGTCAGCTAGGTGTCTTCTACGTATAAGGTCTATAACTCACACTTCTGAGTGTTAGCAATTGTGCCATTTTTTCATGAGCAACTACAGCAACAATATTTAAACCTATGCTTGTATCTGACATTGTTACTTTGACGTTTCAATATGGTTAAAAATAATCCTAGGATTCCTTTATGTTATAGATATCTCACAGGATAAAAACTTATTTTGTTATAATTTGTGCAAATACAATAATTTTCAATGAAACAGAAGCTGGGAGAGCTATGTTATTTTCTTAGATGACAAAAATCAACTTCCCGTGGACATTTCCCTCACCTTTTCTGTCTGGTTTGAGGTTCCGATCCACTGGCGGTGGCTCACATTCTGCAGCAGGTACTGACCGTCTGGGAGGAGTCTTTGGACTGGACCTGAAACCCATGTGAGCAGGAGGAGGGACTTGCTTTCCAAATAATGGAAAATCAAA
The DNA here is from genome assembly GCF_001431845.1 of Calidris pugnax. NCBI lineage: Eukaryota > Metazoa > Chordata > Aves > Charadriiformes > Scolopacidae > Calidris > Calidris pugnax. Next base: position 5,594,767 of record NW_015090920.1, read on the forward strand.
CGTGCCTGGTGTCATTGGTACATAGTTTGTTTCCTGGATGGGTTCTGTGAAGCTGCTGGAATGCTGTCGTGGAGGAGAGTTGGGATTCATTGGGACATAATTTTCATCTAGTTCTTCACTTGAAACACTTCCCACTGTCAACATGCTTCTGTTTTTCTAGAATTAACATATATTTCCTTTAACAAAATAAGTTATGCAATCAGCTGTGAATCATATGAGCTTTTTAACCTAATCTACTCAGATCAATATATTCTACTGAAACTGAAGAAAATCACAAACACCATATTTCATGCTTTTTTACATGGAAACAAAGAGCATTCAAGCAACTGTCACTGTCGTCTCTCATCAGATCAAGTCATACTTACAAAGTGGTTATGGAAGCCCTCCAATGAATTAGATCTGTCATTCGGAAACGTTCGTGGAATATCATAACAGTCTTGAGAACTAATTTCTAAAGAAACAAGAAGAGAAAGTGGCTATTTATCATCCCTGTTCCTGTCACTTGGCACCAGGCATCCAGAGTCTGTTATTATTTACTGTCTGCTCCTGAGAACGTACAAACACACCTCCTGAAGCTGTGGCCCGCAGATTTTTATCTATATACTTGAGAGGACTGTGTTGACAAAAAAACTTAGCACTCATCAGTCACAACATGGAGTTCTTATAGTAGTATTTTTTCATGGCAAGAAAAGAAAAAGTAATTTTTCCTTTTAAAGAAGCAGCAAAGTCTTCCTTTCAAATATGCAGGGGTAAAAATTCAGTGTAAGGGTGTGTTTGGAGATACTGGACCCTCATGAAAAACCTGTTCTAAACTTAACAAACAGCAGATGAAATTTAGGGTCTGGAGAAGTTTTCTGACTGAACACCCTTCCCTTGGAAAACACTGATTGAACAGGATTCAATCTGCTGCAGGAACAGGTGAATTGCTGCTCCCAGCTCCCCCGCACGGTCTCCAGGGGCTTTCCGTTTGAACCAACTGCTACAGAACCAAAGGTTTCTCCATTTTCACAGTCCTGGCTCTTGGCAGTCCACATTAAGAAGGTCCTCAGCTTTATGGCTGCTTTTCTGGTGGACAGGGGGGTTTAGTGAGACATCTGGCTCCCAGGTCCTCCTCACCCATGCAGGCATCAGGCTGCCTTACCCTGCAAGAAGTATTCCCTTCCTCCTGATGCCAAGACAGAAACTGTGGGCAAACTCTAGGTTTCAACCCCATCCTGTCCTGAAAAAAACAGCTGAAATCTTTTGGAGATTTCTGCCTTAGAAGAAAAATAAACACTTCTGCTATTAAGGGCCTAATTAAAACAGCATTTTCAGAAAGCCTGCTTTTCCTGAGGCTGAAAATCTCAGCTTTAGTGCAGGAGTACTCATTTATAAACTTAGCAAAATGAGAGAAGATAAGCAAAACAAACAAGGGTCTTTCAGGGTGTTATGATGTCATTTTAAAACCCTACCAACTGCTAATATTATTACAAAATGAATGACAAACAGGGTAATACTGAGCATCTGTATGATCACATCCATGCTCTACATTGTCTCCTCTAAAAACCCTGTCCCCATCCCCTTCCTCATTTCAGCCTCCCATCCCATACCTAGCACAACTCAAACAATTCTCCTTTAAAATCCCCTCTAGTGTTAGTATTGACTCTAATTGGTTTAAAATTGCACTTTAAAAATAATACTCTAATACCCACCTGCCTCAGGAACCTGAAAAAAAAATGAAAACTCTGAGCCCAAGAGTGGTTAACAAGACTAGAACTGCTCTCTGTAACATTAAGTATCAGCTTCCCAATCTCCACCTCTCACTGCATTTCTCAAGTTTAAATCTGAGAGAATAAGAACAGGAACAACAACAACAAAAAATACAGGCAGAAAAAACCCCAAGAAACACCGAATTCTTTCAGGAAAAGTAGCTCCGCCAGATTTTATAGGACCCAAAATACACCCAGCTGCTAAAGGAAAAACAGTTAAAAAAAAATACACTAGCACATCTGGAATACCAACATTTTGGTGACTATAAGGAACAACTTTAATTTTACTTAAAACCTGCACTACACACAATTATCACAAGGAAAGAAAGGGACAAGCTTGAGTAGTGGGCCTATGTGAACCTCATGAGGTTCAGCAAAGCCAAGTGCAGGGTCCTGCACCTGAGTAGGGGCAACCTCCACTATCAATACAGGCTGGGGGATGAGGGGGTTGAGAGCAGCCCTGCCAAGAAGGACTTGAGGGTACTGGTGGATGAAAAGCTGGACATGAGCTGGCAATGGGCACTCACAGCCCAGAAAACCAACCGTAACCTGGGCTGCATCAAAAGAAACATGGCCAGCAGGTTGAGGGGGGGGACTCCGCACTTCTACTCTGCTCTGGTGAGACCCCACCTGGAGTGCTGTGTCCAGCTCTGGGGCCCCCAACATAAGAAAGACATGGACTTATTGGAGTGGATCCAGAGCAGAGTCACAAAAAATATCAGAGGGATGCAACACCTCTCCTGTGAAGAAAGGCTGAGAGAGTTCTCAGCCTGGAGAAGAGAAGGGAGACCTTATAGCTGCCTTTCAGTACATAAATGGGGCCTACAGGAAAGACGGGGACAGACTTTTTAGCAGGGCTTGTTGTGATAGAACAAGGGGTAACGTTGTTAAACTGAAAGAGGGTAGATTTAAACCAGATATAAGGAATAAAATTTTTACAGTAAGGGTGGTGAAACACTGGAACAGGTTGCCCAGAGAGGTGGTTAGATGCCCCATCCCTGGAGGTGTTCAAGGCCAGGCTGCATGGGGCTCTGAGAAACCTGAGCTAGTGGAAGATGTCCCTGCTGATTGCAGGGAGGTTGGACTAGAAGACCTTTAAAGGTCCCTGCCAACCCAAACTATTGTATGATTTTATTATTCTAAAGGCTGGTGGCCATGATCACCAGATCAGGGTTGATCTCAAAGCTCTGGATATACACCAAGTCCCACTGACCTTCATTAAACATTTTCAGCTTCTACAGATTTGGACCACTTTGGACCCTGCTAACCTTACTTTGCTGATAACAGCACTACTGAATTCAGCTATAAGAGCTTATTAGCAAAAAAAACCCAAACAAACAAGATTATTAGTTCTTCACTACTGTTTTCTAAAGACAAGTAACACCACAGATACATCTAGCTCTTCAAATATTTTTAGCTAAGACTGAATGCGACAGTGCAATATACTTCCCTTATCGATGTTCTCTGCTTTGCTGTTTTGATGGTTTCCTTTAATAATCTTCTTTCTCCTCTTTCTTACATATTTTAAGCATTGCCACCACAGACTGCTTTGTGAAGGGCTACACGCTTGTTTTTAAAGGCTTGAAATGCCCCTCATATCATTCAGCCCATTCGTATGGCATCATTCATCACAAGATGACATCACTTAACACGGAAATTCTGGAAGAGCAGGATAAAAGACGGAATACTGACCTTTACGAAAGATATTCAAATCTACAGTTGAAATGGTATTACTGCGCGAGGGCGGCATTCCTGCTGTAGGGACGCAATAACTACTGTCAGTGTCTGAAGCTGTACGACTAATGCTACATGTTTCCACAGGAGATCGATCTGCAGCGTGGTGAGGTTTCGGTGGCCGAGGTGGAGGAATATCTGGAATAGTCTCCAGTTTTGAAGTCTGAGACAACGTTCCCTCCGGAAAAGTTCGTGGAATCTGATAAGTACCTCCGGGTGTGGGGGGAATGTCGTAGCTGATGGAGATGTGTCTCATCTGGGCGTCTAGCGAAGATGATGCCGACGGGGTACTGAAAACGTGTTGCTCTCCTTCTGCATCAGTCCCAGATGGAGACGCTGCCTTGGGTAAAACATCCTGTGAGTAACTCCTAGGAAGGTTATAAAGGCTGCAGTCTGGCAGTGTCTGCCCGGTACGGGAAGGCGGAGAGTCATAGACACCTTGCTGCTGAAAAAAGCCATTCACAGCATGCTTGCTCGCTGACGGAGCGGGATTTTTGTGGGAGGGCACGTTATCATTGCAGTCTGTTTCAGAAGAGCTGGATTTTGCCGAGTCAGCATGAGATCTACACGCAAGATTGTGAGATTAAGATGTTGATGAACACATGAAGGAAAACAAACGCTACAAATAATAAACACAACATCTAAAATGTAAACAACTAGAAAGTCTATCGGTCTCTTCCATTTATTTTTTTTTTTTAATGAAATGCAGGAACTCAGTTATTAAACAAACAGTAGTACTTAAGCAGGATCCAAAGTAACTACATACATACAAATCCATGCATGTGAAACAGATGACACAAGCGTGAAGCTTTAGCAGTGGCTAAACACCAAGCTGATGTTTCATAAAGCAAGTGATTTCCACAGGGCTGGTTTGGAGCAGAGTTTGTTTGGGGGTTGGGGGATTTATGTTTTCGGAGGTTTTTTTAACCCATGCTGCAAACTAGCAGCACTTTAGTGGTACTGTTAAAGGTAAAAATAACACACTCAATCGTTGGGTTTACAGTACTTGCTAATTCTAATCAGTATGAAAAAAACATTAGGGGAAAAAATACAACTGCTTGTAACACTCTAAAGTGCATGCCTGAAGTCATCTACTGATCATATAAAACTGGTTCAAAAAGGCACAAAGGAGAGAGACATAACAGATAAGAACAGAAATAGGAGTAAGATAGCATGGCCTTTGGGGGGGAAAAATAATCCATAGGATATATGTGCATCAGAGTCTTAAATGCAAGTTAATGCAGTGTTGTTACAGAAAAGCGCACACTAGTTTACCTTGGATTTCTTTGGAAATTCTGTATTTTATGAGAACAGCAGTCATTAATACTGGTACTAACTAGTACCAGTAAACTTACGTGGAAAGTAAACACACTGCAACCCTTTTTTGCCTTTTTTTTTTTTTTTAAAACTTCTTCAGTTACCTTGCTTGAGGGAGAGAAATCCTGTTATCAGTCTGACTCCTTGCTTCAATGAAAGTCAAGACAGTGGCAAAATACTAGCACAGGTAAGGTTAAGGCAGTCCATACACTTTTTGGTCAATCATACCATGATATTTCCTATTTTCATTACCACAGTATCATACCATTGTGTTAATTTATAAATACGAATGTAAATATTTCAGCATGCATATGTGTCAATGAATAGCTGCTATACTATTCTTACTAAGCTCTATTAAGCAACTGGACCATGCAGTTTACTAAACTTCTAAGGAATAAAATACATAAAAATCAACAGCATGACTAGCACAAGAAGCATCTTTTCCTTTTAAGAGGCTCTCTACCTCGAAGTGAACACAGCCAGAATTTACCATTCAAATTCCATTTTTTCAGTAAGATTGCACAAAATTTTATTTCTTAAGAGACAGCTGGATTTATCTCCCAGAGTTCTGGTAACCTGAGGAGAAAGGAATCCAGTTTAGCTATTCATTTATGCACTCATTGGAGAAATGGAGACTGTGTGAAACACAATCCATTCTTCTTAGATATCCATCTAAACCCCATGAATCACTCCCAAAGTGCCTCTCTGCCAGCTATCAAGGGAACAAACGTGATTACCTTAGACTGGACATCTGCAGTCAAGAAAAGTGTCATTCACCTAACCAACTGGTTTTTGTTCTGTTTAATAGCAGAGATACCATCTTCTTCCATCAGCCTGAGCAGCTTATGAGAGTTCTGGCTTTAATTATATCACCTTGTTCTGTTAGCTTGTGCTTAGGTTTTTTAGTGTGGTCGTTTTTTCATTAGAAAAAGTACATTAATTTTGCTTTGGTTGCTATTTTAAACGTATATTTAAGTTCTGTCTCACTGGTCAGAATTGGTTTCTGGGTGACTTTGAACATTAATCTGCATTTAGTTTCACAGGTCCCCCAAGAAAGAAGAAAATGTTCTCATTAAGTACTTATCCTTGGGACAACCAAGGAAGTGAAATGAACCACTGGAAGTTCATTACAGTTGCAAAAAACAGAGCACATAGGACTCACTTTCTAGATGTATCCTTCTGGTTCTCTGGTGTTCACTTAGACCAAAGGCCCAGCAACAGTCACGTGTGTTTTATGTGAGCAAGTATGGGAAGGACTGTGATCTGTATTTTATATGCTATGAAGTGGGCAGTCTAGATAAGGTGGACACTGACAATGTTATAGAACCAAAATTATTAGTTCTGGTTCAATCGGATGCAATTTTAAAATGAAAAACACTTCCTAAGCTACAGAAATAAAATATAAGCACTACATTTATGTTACAAAACCATGCAGGAGTATATAACCAAAGCTCAAAGCGCAACAGCACATGTACAATGCCAGTGCATAAGGATTACCCATCATACGTAAGCAACAAATGCTATCATTTTTAAAATTTAGGAGTATTTCTGGGTCTAAGCGAATGCTGCTGCTTCTTTCTTGACCACAAGTACTTGTGAAAACAGAAGACTTCCAAAAAGCATGACACATGATGCAGCCAGGCCTGTCATTTGCTTAGCTGATGGCAACAACTTACATTTCTCATTGTAAGAGGGCACTCCTGATTCACTTTATGTTTTTAAAAGTAATCTCTTGGAATCAGCTTCTTAGTCTGTTGAACTAGTTTTCAAGATATGAATGGGTTGTAACCAATCTGATTTTGCAAGACCGAAAGTTTGAAGACAGTCTGAAACATGAGCCAAGAAAGCACTTTATGCCAACATAAAGACAGGGAATTCAGCTGCTGAAGTTTACCTAGTTTTCAAAAGTCAGTATTAATCACTGATGATAAGAACACCACGAACAATTTGAAAATCTGCTATGCATAGTTGATTCATGTTACCTCAAGGAAATTTAGGTTAAGACTAGGATTCAGAGATAGACTTTATTCCAGCTTGGGATTTTTGGTTTTTTGGTTTGGGTTTTTTTTTTTTTCAAAATTGGATTTCAGATGCAGGATGCTTGATGACTTCGCTTAAGAAAGGTACCAGAAATTTGTGATTTTTCCCTCCACACTTCAGAACAGCTCAACAAAAAAATATAAAATAATCAATTAGCTTAATCATTCCATTAACAGTTGGTTATCTTGAGTTTAAAATAATGGCCAAGTTGGATAAAACAGTGAAAACTCCTCACGCTACAAGCTATCACAGGTGGGCATCACCTATCTGCAAGTTATGCTAAGTGGCCAAACTATTCCTTACACAGTGCTAGGACTGGACACCTCTCCCCACATATCAAGAGGTAACTCTACAGCCTGTTGTTCTACAAGGACTGGACATTAAGATGCCCTGAGAAGAGGTGGGGTATTGAGGCAGGGGGAACCAAATAAAAAGCCTGCCTCTATGTACCAAAAACTACTTGTTCACAGAGACCCAGGAAAAAAGTTTTAAAAGTGTTTCACAGTCTGAGGGGTAATCATCCTATTTTCAAATATGCTGTATTCAGTCTGGCTTGACCATTCATCCTTCTGAGCTGATTGTTTTCCCATCTGTGGGAATCAATATGACCAATTAAAACAGAATACTATGAACAAAGTGGCAGCAAAACTGTTCTTGTGTGCCAGCAATCTGGGACAGAAACAGCAAGCATAGCAAAAATGTGGGTAGATAGATAAATTAATAAATAATAAACCAGCTCTATTTCCAGAAAATGGAAGCCAAAGTTACATATTTTTTCTGTTAAAACTCACAGAACACCATGCAAGACGCATCTCACACAAACAATATTTTCAGGCAAGTTAATGGCTCTGTGATTAATTTCTCACACGCGTTCCAAGAATGGCTACTGTTCACTCACTGCAGAGGAATCTTTTTACTTTCAAAATCTTCTAATAGCAGGTATTCCTGCCCTTCTTCCGAGAGAAAGGGTGACCCTTGGCTGCTCCACAAACATAGGAAAGATGAGGAAGACAGCATTTAGTATTTCAATATACCTCTCGAATGAGCCAAAACAATAAGGATTTTGGAAACTGTATTTGGCTGCATTTTCTTATTTAGGATCCAAATATGAAGCTTAAAATCTCACTAAATGCTACAGCTAAACAATGCTCTGTCTCAAGTCAACAGTGATCAGAGCATAAAACTATTTTAGACAAAATACAGCATGATTATTACAGCTGCAAGTGCTGTGTCCAAGATGGTCTCACAACAGTACGCGGTACGTTGGATGACACCGTAACGAAGCATTTCAAAATTATTTGTTAGTTCTGAAACACCACAATTCTTTTTCAAAGAGGCAGCTCAGTCACTTCCTCTGTGTTTCACAGCTACCTGCCTCCCCTGGAAAAGAACCCCAAAGCCTTGAAATAAAATTCAGTGGTTCTCAGATTATCTGTAAAGTAACATAAAAAATCAGAATAGAAGATGTTCCCTCTGCATATTGGCAACTTTAAAGTCTAAAGGGAAAACAGCATAGAAATAAACCATTCAAGTAACGGTAAACAGCATAGAAATAAACCATTCAAGTAACAATACCTGCCTATTTAATTACTTTGCACTTTACACTAAGAAAAAAAGCTTTTATGAAATACACAGAATCTATTAAGCTTTGCACTTTAAGAAAAAAAGCTTTTATGAAATACACAGATAAATTGTTCCAAATCTGGAAATTAATAGGAAAATGATGCAGCCATTTAATTTTTTCTTCACCTGTAAGGATGTGGATTGGGCTAGTACACAGAGTGCCCTCTCAATAATCATCTTAGTGACATGCTACCCAGATACACAAAGCTCCAACTCCATAGGAAAAGGTCTATATCCTCTATACTCTGGCCTGAATCCAGCAGAATGCCTACTGCACCAGACATGAAGCACAAGCAGTCCTTTGAGGTGGAACTGAAACTCCAGCATAACTATTATTTCTGAATTTTCATTATTATTGCCTTCTTAATAAAAGCACATAGCTATTTAGTGAATTTTATTTTATTATTTATACACTAAGCCCATATAATTTCCAAGTAATCACAATGCTAATGTTTCACTGTCTTCAAATATTCCTATGAAAACATTTATTTAAGCAACCTCTATGCTCCCAAAGACTTTGTTCAGTTCTTTCTCAGTTCCCTTGGCATTTTATCTCCATCAGACCTCCTGCCTTCCCCAGCACCCAAATACCTTTTTTCTCCTGTGTAACCAGCGTCTTCATCAAGATATTTTGCAGGCTATTCCTGGACTTTATTCTTTACCCCATTTTATGTGCCCTTTTGTGGTCTCCTCAGACATTATTCCCTCTAACTAACCCACACGTCACACAACTCTGGAAGTCAGGTGAGAAAGCCAATGGCACATCTCAGTCTTGATGACTCCTAAAGATAGGCCTCATGTGGTGGTGGTAGAAATCCACTCTGTGCCCATCACTCACAGAAGGAAAATGGCACTCAGACACATTTCTGAAGAGCCAGGGCACTGAAATGAAACATCAAGATTTCTCTGCCAAGCCATTCTGGAAATGCTACTAAACCTTCTGATAGCTTTTGGCAGGAACAATGACATACCTCTCGGGTACCACCAGCTTCTAAACGTCACTAAATACCAAAACCTTTAACGCTGAGAAAGCAGATGCTGGGTTTCTCTTTCTTGTGCAGGAGATTTTGGGGCACACGGTGCTGCCTGTAACCTGCACATTCCATACTCTGGGGGAACCTGTAGTCTCATTCCTCAGTTTTATAAGAAAGATTGTAAAGGGTGGATACTTTTTTTACCATGTAATCATCAGTAAACGGAGCAGGAAACTCCTCAGGCACAACAGAGCAAGATAAAAATGCCAAGGGAGCGGAGAGCACATGGCACAGGTAAAACTGGCAGAGCATCAAGGTGTTGAAGAAGGCACCGCCACTAAAAGGTATGGCCCTAAGGGAGTATGCGAAATACTCATGAAAATACTTTCAAAGGAAGCTTTCCTCAGCCTTCCACGTACTTGTCTGCAATTGCAAAAAGAATATGATCTCTTATTTATTTTTTTGGAAATACCCCAGCAGATTTTATTTTGAATTACTGCAGAAAAGAAGCTTGCCAGAGAGATTTCTAAGGTTCTCCCACAGAATACTCAAGGTTGGAAGGAACCTCTGGAGATTATCCGGTCCAGCTCTTCCAACACCTCTAAGCCAACTTCAAAGTCAGGAGAGGCTCCTTAGGAGCTTGTACAGTCAAGTTGGTTTGTGGAGGATGGAGATTACACTAGTCCCTAGACATCCTGCTCCAGGGATGGCCACCATGATCCCTTCTGAAAAAACATAGTGATATTTCCCAGGTAGCTGCCATAAATATCATACCCTTGTATGCAGGGTATGCTGTACATCTATTTAATATAGAAGTAGCAGTTAGAGAAATAAATACACATTTGATTCAGTAGAAGATGATTTCAATTTTTTTCCTTAAAATTCCCTAATGCACACTTGCCTGGAAAACTCGCTGTGCAGGTATTCCTTATTCAGTAAGAAATAAGGCTTTTTTGAGCTTGTTTTTAAATAAATGTTATTTGGAAGAAGTTAAAATTCAGGATACAGAAATTGAGTGGTTTCATGTCTCCTGCATTCTTAGTTATCATAAAATAATTATCTTTTGCTGGAGAGTCTGACCCATGGGAGTAATAGTCAACAAACAGCATTTGAGGATCATTCTATTCAGTGATGTGGTAACCTGGCAGGTGACAATAAATCTCAGTATGTTTTACTGAATCCCCTCTATGAAAGCTTTAACTGGTAGAACTGGGGCAACAAATACCAGATGGGAAAAGTCCTAGACAGAACTAAACACACCAGATTTTAGCTAAAGAAAGGGTACTTCTCCGCTCTGTGCCATGCACCACTCCAAACTACAATGAAATGCTTGGATCACTGCATTTATCTGGTATTTCCTATTGGCAACTGCTGTCCACACTTTTCAAGAATGTAATGTGGGTCTAGCATTGATCAAACAACTTGCTATTGCTGCAAAAAATTCAAGCATAGAAAGAAAAGAAGCAAAAGTTACAGGCAGCGCCCCTCTGCAGATTATACATGTCCAAATGTTCAACAATTCGGCAATAAAGTGCTTTTAGCACAAACATTCTTGGCCTGTAATACAAATAAGTATTATTAAGGAATAAAAGCGTCACTTACCTCATAGGTTCAGGTTTTTTACTCTGACAGTTTATTAGCAGTAGGTAGTCTTGAGGATCTTCTTGACCAGAGGAAGACTCCAGTGGGGGGATGTTAATAAGCTGATAAGGAGGAGGTAGGGAAGATTCTGCTTGCATGGAAGGCGGTGAAGTGTTGATAGGCAAGGTTAACTCAGCAGATGGTTGTGAAGAACTGACTGGTGGCTTCACAGCATCTGCAGACATACAAGCAAAGCATCCTTGTCACAATGAAGAAACAGTCTTAACGATACTACCACAAATTTTAATTAAAAGTCAGGGTTTTAAATTCAAAATCATAAAATCAGTAGGTATGAGAACATATGGATATTAACATTTGTTTCAGAGTATTTAAATATAAATCTTTATACTCTCTTTGTATTTTTTCAAACTGTAATCAATTTCTTAAGTATGCCTTGGAAACAGAGGTTATGCCTTATTTAATGACTTATTTAACCTGTTTGCTGGTCACAGAAAGAACAAAGATGCTGACAGCTGCAGTAAGACAGCTAGAAACACAAATCTGTTGTTTTAATCAAGAGCAGACAAAGGCCCATAGGTTATTAGTTGAATATGGTAACCTGAGTCAGCACTTGCACGTATTCATCCCTTTTTGACCAAGGTCACTTCAACATTGGAGATTAGTCACCAGTCAAGAACTGGCTTCTCTCAATATCCGAAAAGCAACAGAAACAACACTGCTTTTGCAATGGAAGATCCCCTACGATTATAAAAATAATGCAGAGGTACAATAGGTACCATGTTCCACTAAGCCCCCTCATTATGTACCCCAACTATTTCAGTGCAATAAATGAAGCAGCTGTGGTTTGTTGGTGTTGTTTGTTTTGGAGGAGGGGAAAGGAGATGTTGTGGGGGGTTTTTTGTTGTTTTGTTTATATATTTTTTTTAAATAACTGTGTCTTTATAATTCATATCCATTTCCTCTTCATGTATATTCTAGAAACATCTTTTTTCCTTCCAAATACATGTATCCTCACTGTTAAATTAGCTTGGAGACTGGAAAATATTGACACTGTCAAACATTGAACAATCATTTAACTTTTTCATTGTTTTAATGATACATTGACTAAAACCAACGTAATTAACTAAATTGCTCCTCAATTATCAAGGCTCCCTTGTACTCGCAACTCATTGTACATTCCAGCTTGCACATCCCAAGAATGGACGCTGATTATTAGCATTGTTTAAACGAACATATTATTATCCAATGCAGAGTGCTCCTGTTAGGCTTACTGGCCAGCTATGCACTGTAAAGCAGCTTCATCCAGCTTCTGCTTCCCAGCACTACCCTGGGAAGAACCAGATGAGCCCTCCAGAATATAGCCCTCCTGCTTCCAGTTCTGCGTACACCGGGTACAAGTGATTTAGACGTGGAAATAGGAACGGCAGTACTTGCTTTGAACTCCCATGGCACTTGCACAGGCTCAGAAATTAAATCCCACCACACCCATGTGGGTGGAAGAAGTCTGGGTGTATGAAAATTCCTCAACTCAACCTACCTGAAAAGGTAGGATAACTTAAAAAAAAAAAAAAAGGTTTTATAAAAGATTGTACCTGACCTATCCATCAAACTAGTTAGCAGAACAAAGGCAAAACCAGACTGCGCCCAGCGATCACACACACAAGTAAAATGGTTTCTTTACTCAATGGTAAAATATTAAAATATGAACATTTTTCTATTATTTAGGAATATCAAGAGCTTGAAGAGCCTATTTGAGGCACCTACTGATCCTTCTTCATTCCCCTAACGTTGGGGTTCAATAGCAGGAACAGAGAGGTGCCTGAATGGACCTACTAGGCACATATTTCTTGCCCCTGGAATAGACGTAGTGGGAGAAAGGACAAGTAGTTCTCTGGCCTGTCCCCTCCAGATCTGAGGAATGCCAGTAAATTTATGCATAAGTGAGACAGAGAAGAAAGGTTTCCTGCTAGATACGCTATCATTCTTTGGCCAAACTTACACACAAGATCCTCAAGGGCTTTGGCGTACCGTGATCCCCACCCCTGTTCCTTGTCCCTGACTACACACGACCTTCACGTCATTCCACCTGCTTGGTGCCAAGTTCACACAAAGGGGAAAAAAAAGAAATGAAACAGAACGTCACTGCAGCTTCCAGGGAAGACGGGTGTGTCAATTAGACCACAGGTAGTCAGGAGAGCTCAACAGGTATATACCAAGATGCATGCCTACGTGACACTGATGCATTTCAACAAACCACACACTAGCATTCCCAGGAAGAGTAACAAGACTCAAGGGTAACTTTCCAGGGCGATAAAAACCCATAAAAATCAAGAAGCTTGAAAGAGGACCAACATATCCACCAAGTTTGGAGAAAGAGTTACATTTTGGGGGGAGTAAGAAAAAATGCGCATGTGGGAGAAAGAAAAAGAAATTAAAGGCTGGCTACTGAAAGGAGGCAAGGTGGTGAAGACCATTAGGCCAAATAAACTGGCTCAGATCTTTAGTCTCTGAAGCCCATGATGCGATCTCTGATAGTGACCTGTTGGCAGACAGACTGGGCACAAGCAGCAAGGTGAGCCTGCCAGACTGCCCACAGCTTCGTGGCATCCCAGTGCAGAGTCTGCACCCACAGCCCATGCTGACCAACCTCTGACAAGCTTTTCTCTGAATTTGTCCTACCCCTTTTGAGTACATTTATATATCTGACCTCTACTATCATCCCAGGCCAGGGACTTCCATGAAGAAATACTTCCTTTTGTTTTAAACCTGCTACCTGATAGTGTCAGTTGATGTCCTTTAGCTTCCATCTTCAGGGAAACAGTGAACAATTGCCTCCTATTCATAATCCCCATTCCCAACTTTATACAACTTGGTCATGGCTTTACTGTGCTGGCACTGTTTTTCTTCTTGATACAGAACCCGTATCTTTGCAAATCTGGGTTCCCTCCACTCTCACCCTCCCTAGGTCTACTAATTCCTTCCTGAGAAGGGAAAACTAACTATTGTGTAAAATACACAAAAAAGTCTGGGACTCACTGATTTACAATGATGTAATAACAATCCATTCTGTTGCTGTCCTAAATGTTTGCCTTTTGATTGTCACTGAGTACTAAAGGTGTCACTGTCCAACTGTCCAGAAGGTTCATGATGTCTTCTCTGAGAGCACGCATTTGGTGCCCATTAATGTTAATGGATCGTTAGGGATACTCTCCTTGTGATGAGCTGCCTCATTTATTTTGCCACAGATACTACTTGACAAAATCCCTGAATGCTCCTACAGATCTGTTGTGGGAGGCTTTTTTGTGTGGTTTGGTTGGGACTTCTTTTTTCCCCCAATGGCTAGAGCGCTAAACTATTAAGAGACCAACTTTCTGATCTGAAATTCATCCTCACGCAGGCATTTTGCATGTGATACATAGCGTAGGCTAACGCCTGATTCAAAGAGCAACTGAACTTAGTCTAAAGGACTTCACTGCAGGGCTACTTCTTACTTGCTTTACACGTTCAAGCTATTTCAGATTTGACTACGAAGAAAACAGCAATGTTAAGGACTTTCATCACCGAGCAAATGACTGCTGTTTGCCTATCTGTCCCCTCTCAAATATTCTCTTTAGCCGCGTACTTCAGAAGCTGATATGAAGGAGAGAGTTTCTCCCAGCAGCCTATTATGATTTCAAAGAGTACAATCATCAACTTGCTCCACTTTGGACTAGCAGATTTTTAGGGAAGGGGTCATCTGCACACCAAAGAGCACTGCAAGTCATTTGGTTTGTTCCCAGAGCTCAGACACTCGGACTGCTTTGAAATAACTGGGAGCTGGAAAAACATCCAGAATATTTAACATGCAAATGAGCCTAACAAGAATCCTATTTTGTTTTTATAATTCCTGCGTTCAGTACAGCTAGAACAAGCAGCTTTCTCAAAACAGGAGAAGAGTTTTATCTTCTCCCAGTTGGTTTAAGAGCAGTTCCAGGCATCACCTTCACTAGACTTTATACTTTTTTCTTCATCACCATTTTTGTATTTGCCTCACTAATAGAACAGTCAAAACATTTATGAGGTAAAAAGAACATTTTCAGAACAAGAATAACAACAGGCTCCCCTCTTCCTTCTTAACTATAAGCTTTATAAAAGCTTCTTTATTCCACGTGTTCCTAGATCTGTGCTCTATGAACAATCTAGAAGATCTAAGTGTGGGAGTTTGCATTTAGGGCTGGTTTTATGGTTTGTTTTGGTTTTTAATAAGTGCAAAAATTAAATCATTTTCCACATTATGATATATAGTCTCTTAATATTCTAATTATGTAAATACTTGAAATGTTCTCATAGTGAACAAAACACAGAAGCCTCATTACTACAAGCATTTCTTTACATGTCAAAATTGCAATCAAAGTAAGAAAATGCATTCTTTGCAGATCGTAGGTAGAAAGACTAAAATAGAAATGGGATTTTCCCATTGTAACAGCAAATCAGCAGAAGACACGCAATCGCATGATTCTACTATTCCTCTGAGATGTTTCATTCCAGCTATTTACTACGATGCAGATGTAACCATTAAAACAACCAATGGCCAACAAAATATTAAACTAATAACCTTGAACAAAAATTTACAGATACAACAGTGGGAGCCGTAATAATAATGATAATAAAAAAAACCCCACTTCACCTTAATCCTTAAAAGGACTTTTTTTTTTTAATTAAGTCTGTTAAGTCATTATCTGTGCTGCTTAATGTAATGAGATACATCCTGAATTACGCTGCTGGAGTTTCCTCTGGTGTGAGCTTCTGCATGGTCTCAAGTGAAAGATTCTGGAATCAAAGGGCCACATGTGTGCATGTGCACGCACAGAGCACAAGCACGTGTACGCCAACAGGCACAGACAAACAAGCACTTGCTCCCTTTGCATACTTAACTCAATAAATGTGAGCCAGATCCAGCCCAGAAGATGCACGTTAGTCTGGGTTTGGTTTTCAGCCATCAACGATCAATATGAAATCTACGCAGTGAGCCTCAATTCTGAACCTTTCTGCTATACCCAGAGAAAATCCTTTTAAACGCTTTAATAAAAAGTTCCTGTTCCTTCCATAAGTTTGTTTTCTTAGTTTAATATGATCTCCAAGTATCTGTCTTCTTCTGAAGATAAAAATGATATCCTATTTAAGGAACACTAACGAAGAATTCAGTGGTTGCTCATTGCATGTTACGCTCAGGACAACCCTGCTTCCTGCATCCGAACCAGAAACATGACTGACTGTTCCAAGTTACCATCACACACTGAAGTTTCCAGCTTTCAGAGCTTACATCTAAAATTCAGGTGCAGTTTGCTATCTGCAGTTCGTATGGAATCTTAAGCTGCGCTTTTGGTTACCCATTTAAAATTCAAAAATACCAAAAGCATTTCCGCTCCAAATTTCTTCCCCCTCTCCACCTGCATTTTTCTTTTGAAGACTATTCATTCAAAAGAGGGGGGAAGAAAAGAAACATCTGTAGCCTGTTCTCTCCATCTTCAGATGGTACACAGGCTGGGTGACGCAGGAAAAAATAATCAAGGAGTCCTGTTATAGACTAACTTCTGTAAGTGCTTGTGAAGAGAAGCAGGAGAAACAGTGCAGCCCACCACATTAAAACCTTTGGGGTTTTGTTTTCACTAAAAAGGCCCAAGAGTTCTCCTCAGCAGAGCTTACCCAGCTGGGGCTGCAGCAGGCTGCCTGGAACCCGAGGCACCTCTGGCCTTCAGAGAGGTTTCCAGTGCTCCCCGTGCTGTCTCACAGCACCTCAACACTTGAGAACTAGCAGCACAGCTTTCCAGCCCACCCTCTTGCAATCCCCTTCTCCTGGTAACTCATCAGGTAATGTTAATGCCACAAAAGGTGTCCAGCAGGAACCAGGGAAAATTAAGTTAATTACCTAGGCATATCACATTCGGTTTATTTTTCCTCAAGGAGGAGCAGAATCACCTCCTATAGGATTTTTTGTCACATGCAGCTGGCAACTTATAATAACCCCAAACACTCAAGATTAAGATTCTCACTACACTCCTGATAGCAAATTCTATCTTTTTAATATGGATATTTTTTGCTCACAGACTGGTAAGGCAAGACCTACTGTTGCAGATTTTGTGCTCTATTCATCATCCTCTCACTTAGCCACCCATCCTTTGCTCACACCCACACCATCTGAAGTTGAAGACTAAGACATTTTCTCTGCTGTTTTCTGTTTCTCTTTTGGATAATGGGCAATGATTATCTCAGCTTTACCTGCCTTTACTCAGCTCTTCAGCCACCAGCTACCACCTCTACCCAACCTGCTATGCCCAATCTCAGGTCCTTCTCTGGTCCTTCTTCTTCTAATTTTATTATTCCCCTGAAATTTTGCCAGATGAAATCTTGCCACTCTGACAGCCTTCTTCACAGTCAACCATCACCGGCCCCTCAGCAATTCCACCTTCCTGTTTGAACATCTCAGTGGCCATTGTCCCCCAACCTTAAATCCTCAAAAAATGCAACCAAAAAAGCCTCCACAAAGAGAGATGCTCTTGTGCCACTATTCCCTCTAAACCTACTGCCTCACTTCTAAGACAACACAATCTTCTGAGGGTTTCCCTCCTAGTGCTTAACTCAGTCCTTTCATCTTATTCTTTACTGCACTCCAGGTCACTGGTCATTCATCCTCCTGGCATCTCATCTTTGAGCTGACTTTCTTTCAAGTTAATCATATCCAATAGATATAAAAAAAAAATAAATCCGAGTAGTCATTAGGCACCTCTATGGTGCAACTTTGTTGCAAAGACTTTTTAAAGTCTTATTACTCTGTCATTGCACTTCTCTCTACACTATTCCAGTCTCCCTTCCTTTATCTATAAGCTCATGCTATTTCTCCCCACTTTTGAGGCCTTTCATGACCAAGGTCTCTAAGATTCATCAGATGTTATCAAAATGGTGATTTTGGTTTGCCAAGTGTGCCAGCCTCTATCATTCACTTGTTAAAGCTGTCAAAGGAAAACATCTTTAATTTCTTCATGCAGGAAGGGCACCCTAAGCAGCTCTAATGCCCACTGCCTATTTATCAAAGACCTCCTGAAAATTTCAGCTGAAGCACTAAGACCGCTTATCTATCACAATGGGCAAAACCACCTGATTTGATTTCACTTCTTCCCATGCCTCTGCTCCTCTGTTGATGTCTCTTGCTGCAGATAGTTAAGTTCTTAGTGGCAGAGCCTGTTTTCTGCTCCACGTTGGCGTTACAGGCAGCACAAGGGTATCCTGATCCAGCACGGAGATCTCCCACGCAAGTGGAGCAGCAGCGATGTCCGACCACACAGCATCACAGGGAATACAAGGAGTCAGGATGGGAACGAAGATGATTCAAGGATTGGAGCATCTCCCTTATGAAGAAAGGCTGAGAGAGTTGGGACTCTTTCGTCTGGAGAAGGCTGAGGGGAAACCTTATCAATGCCTCTAAGTACCTAAAGGGTGGTTTGAAGGAGGAAGGAGCCAGCTCTTTTCAGCAGTTGCCAGTGAGAGGACGAGGGGTAACGGGCATAAGCTGGAACATAGGAGGTTCCACTCCAATTTGAGAAAAAACTACTTCACAGTGTGGGTGCCAGAGCTCTGGAACAGGCTGCCCAGGGAGGTCATGGAGTCCCCTTCTTTGGAGATTTTCAAGACCCACCTGGATGCCATCCTGAGTAACATGCTCTAGCTCTAGGCAATCCTGCTTCAGCAGGGCAGTTGGACTAGATGACCTCTGTGGTCCCTTCCAACTCTAAAAATTCAGTGAAGGTGGATTTATGTTCATCCCACCAGTCACTGATACTGCACC
Organism: Calidris pugnax; assembly: GCF_001431845.1. Classification (NCBI taxonomy): domain Eukaryota; kingdom Metazoa; phylum Chordata; class Aves; order Charadriiformes; family Scolopacidae; genus Calidris; species Calidris pugnax. The sequence continues at coordinate 5,613,627 of NW_015090920.1, forward strand.
CAAGCTGTGATCAACCTGCAGTGCACGTATTATTGGAATACGATTATAAAAACCAAACAGGCTATTTGAAAATAATTTTACTGTTCAACATGCAGAAGGCACGGGAGGCATATACCAGATAGCAGCTGCCTGAAGAGAAATACTGCAAACTTTGACAGCGTTGTGTGTGAAGCAAGCTGTAGCTCTTTCCAAGTACAGTCCTCATGATGACAGCAGCTTTCTTGACCACATCTAATTATTTGTGTAAATGCAACTGTAGATTTCAATGTCTTGTTCTTCCCTTTTCTTCTTTTCTTCTGCTTTGTTTTTTTTTTCTTCTGGTTTACTTTGTTATTGCTATCTTTATTCAAATGAATACATGCAAGTAACATGTTTGCATATAGTAAGATTATTTCCTCCTTCCCCTGCTCTGCCAAGCACGCAATTCACTAAATTACAGAAACATGGAGCTGGATTACTTATAAAACATTCACCACAGATGTCTACAGATTTCTAGGGAAGGGCTTTCACAACCTGTGCTTAAAGATCCTTAGAAGGTTTCTCTTTATTGTTATATTGCTGACTAAAAGAGAAACAAATTACTTCTCTCTTCAGATAACAACCTATCCGTGTCCTGCTTATCACAGCTTTTTATGCTTTGAAAGTCAACTTTCCCCTCAGTATTTTCTTCCCAGGAAAAACAAATCCTTCAACTTTTCTCCTCACTGATCACTTTAAAAAAATCCATTTCCTCTACTTCTACCATTCTTTAATCATTTATCCTCATCCTTCTTGAAGTTCAGGCTGCAGTATTTTGGCTGAGGTCTCCACAGCACCAGGAGAGGAGAATAGTCATTTCCCACATACATTTAAACCTCTGAATGACCTATTATATTATGACCTTACAGAGGAAAATATAAAGGTTAAAAGTGGAGTATGAAACCTGGTGGTAGACCTAAAAACCATGCTCATGTGTCGCTCCCCCTACCTTTGCACATGCATTTTAAAAAGAAAGATGTTACAGAAAATATTTTAGAGCTTCCATTTGAAAACTAGAAGCATTAACTGAAGAAAACATAAGAAGTACCCAGGAATTTCTTTACAAAAATAGAATAATTATTTAGCTTATTTTTAAAAAAAGTTTCCTTCATGTTTCCATCTTGTTTCAAAAGACCTAAATCAGCGTAAACCCTTCTTTAAAAGAAAGCCCCTATAAAAAGTCATATAATGTAATTATACTGTAATCATTACAGATCACGCTATAGTGTGATGCAATCACAACGCTAGAGACTCAATGGCTTGTAAATATGACTAAAGAACATAAATTTATCTACTCAGCCCAAATATAAATGTAATATTGCAGATCTCCAGAATGAACAGATTTCATGTGCATAAATCAATTTCTAGTAGGAAGGTCACAACAAAGCATTAGATAGATAGAAACTGCTGTGAACACTCATTTTTTAAGAAAAGGAATAAAAGAAAATACAAACTTTGCATCACAGGAATTTCTGAGTCTTCAGCAAGTATGGAAGGAGCAGCTCAGAGCTTGTCTGAAGGGATCTTTATTTTCTTGGTCTCTCCAGTTATGATTAACTCTTTCTCCCTCATTTCTCCCAACACCAAAACAACAGCTCCATGTTAGTTTTCTAATAGCCCTAACGACCACCATCTCATAATTTTTTTTTTATTTTGTAAATCCAAGGAAGCAATTGGAGTGGGCTTCCAAACAAACAGCAGCAGGAGCAACAGGCCAGTGATGCCCCCAGCCCTTGATATAGCAAAGGATGCCAATGACAGTCCTCTCATAACAAATCCCTTAACTAGGCTGGCAAAAGCCATTTTGTCCAGCTTCCAAGAAAACCATCTTCTGCTTCCACAGGTGAAAGGGAGGGTTGATTATGCCCCATACAATCTCTTTTTATTTAGGTCCATGCTAAAAAAATAGTGGTTTTTTTATTTCCTGCAGTAAACTTCACCTATTCTTTAACTTCTCAAAATAGACTGTATGGCACCACAGATCTTATAAAGTACGTTTAAGATTTGCTCTTCTGTTAGGACAAAGATTTGCCTTGTAAAAATAAGAACATGGCTATAAACAAACACTAAGCAACTGACTTTCCCATTTTCCCTTTTTAATTCTTCCTCAGTGCATTGCAAGACATTACTAAACCTATAAAACAGACAGTACTGTCAACTCTCAGTTATGTAAAGTAAAGATGTTGGGATAATTCAGACAAAAATGCCAAAGATGAGAGTTCAATGGGGATAAGTTACTGATACGATCAAGTGGAATAAAAACCAGTTTTGGTCCAAACAGCCAGTGAGGACATAGTTCTCTCCACGTTCATAGCGTGTTTCACCTTCAGTTCAACAGAAGAGGTAACATCAACAGAATGTCAGTATTAGCAATATACCAGCTGTCAGCAAGGAAAGGTCTCATTACCTCTCCATTCCACCCCACAGACACATCCTTCTTTGCACTCTCACATACACTAGAGCTGCCAGATAAACACATTTTCTTCTTACTTTCCAGGTTCCTAGTTTGTTGCCAGAAATGAATGATTTCTGAGCGCCTCCTGCCCACGGCTGTGCTGATGCACTAGTGTATTATCCACTGAGAAGCAACCCCCTGCCAACCTCTCTGCCCTACGTGAGGGATGCCTGGCAGACCAAACCCTGAATCACATGGCAATTGCTCTCAGAAACGTGCTGTGGGTGATCTTGGTTATGTTCAGGATGTCATAAAAACATGCTGGAACTGTCAAACCCTTCACTGAATTTGCTGCTGGAGTGGCAATTCACAGGTGAAGTTTTTGTGACAAAGTTTTAGTTCAAAACTGCAATAAGAAGAAAGAAAATGGCCTCTCTTTAAAAAGTAACAATACTTTTCAGTCGTTTTTGAAGATTTGGCTGGAGTAGGATATGCAAGCCCTTTTTTCCCCACTTCACTCCATCTACAATCCTACAAAAACCAGGGATTTAATTCTAGCCCCTTCAGTCAGGCATGCTTTATTTCTAACCCGCTTACAGCTCCTATTTAATCTTTTCTTGGGACTGTGTGCACAGAAGCACAGCAAGTCATGCAACCCACTAATCTCCACAAAGAATGTGGGAAAAATAAGTAAATAAATAAGGATGGATTCAGGACAAGCAATGGCCACAAGGTATTTGTAGGAATTAAACACACCGTCCTGTTTCCTGCAAGCTGCTTTCACACAATGTCTATTTTGGTAGGATTAGAGCTGGATAGTGGAGAACTACAAGTTATTTTCCATTTGTTTCAGCCTGTGGGGGGGTGGATTATTTTTTTTTTCCCCCCAAGATACAAAGCAGACAGAGAAATGGTAATATTAGAAACCTGACATTTTGCACTCACTCCTGCTTGCATAACCATGCGTTTTGATACTGAATGGGATTCCTTTGATGATTATGGTGATCTTCTGTTTTGCATGATTATAGTTAAAGATTTTTCCTATACTCTCAAGGCCTAACATCATGCAAAACAGAAGAGCACCATCCAAGTTCTATGGCACACTTAATTTATAACTAATTCTTAATATCTCCCTCTGTCCTGCTTACTTTTTGTCAGAGTAACAAGGAAGTTTCATAGCCAATGCATACAAGTTTTACAACATATGCCAGCTACTGAAGCCAGTAATCTCATCTTTGAAACTTCCTCTGCATGTAGGTATCACAATTTCTCAGAAAATCCAACAGAACTTACCTTCATCTGTAGGGTTGAACCCACAGATATCACAGATACATCGAACCCACTTATTCATCTCCTCCTCGCTGTCTGCTACCAAATAGAAAACTCTGTCTATAGTGTTGATATCAAAAATATAACTGTTTTCAAATTCTTTTTTGTTGAACGTTAATCCAGCATCCACTTGTTGACACAAATTTAAGTCAATAATTCGGATAGGCTTCTTGGCATGGTCATTTTTGTAGTATTCCAATACATCCGGATCCCCCGTTAAACGGCCGCTGCGAAGCACAAACCATCTCCTCTTCCATGCCTGAAAATTAGAAAGAGAAAAAAACAGGAGAAAAATTAGAAGAAAGAAATCATACTTTAAAACTGTTTCTTTTGTACGTTTCAACCTGGGTAGAACCCAGTAATAATTGAAAGAGAAAAAAACAGGAGAAAAATTAGCAGAAAGAAGTCATACTTTAAAACTGTTTCTTTTGTGTATGTTTCAACCTGGGTAGAACCCAGTAATAATTAGTTCAACTATGATTAAGAGATTACACACCAGCTACCTACATTTAACACAATCTCTTTACGTATTGTTATAACAGTGGAATAGAGGATGAGTGAGTTTGTATTTTAAAGTTTATTTCTTCTGTATTTGAACTTGTTTTTTAAGAAGGGGACATGCAGTTAAATCGCTGTTTACAAAATGAGAAAGATCAAATCCAGTAAAGCAAAAAGGAGGGAGGGGACAAGGAAAGGGGAACAAAGCACACAGAAAACATTTCTGTGGAAGCTGATGTAGACATGGGGAAGACAAAATAAAATATATCTTTAAGTGCTCCATAGTGCCTTTTTCCAGTATCTGCTGCTTTGGGCTGAGGCATTTTAACTCTGAGGTTTTCACTGATACTCAATGATAGCAACCTACATTTAAAAAACAAACAACGCTCACATTGTACTCTCCATGGACGGTATTTCCACAGAAGAAACACATTTCACAATCTGACGCCACGCTTATTATACCAGCCTTCCTGCCACTGCAGATGGAAGCTGGTCTGGGAGAAAAGCATAACTACAATACCTCATCTTCCAACTCATCTTCAGCTGCCTTTCAGTCCAGTGGACCTTCGTCACCTGGCATAATTCTTGCCAAGGACGCTAACTCAAACTAAGAATCCAAGGTTTGCATACAACTGTCCTGGCATCACCAACAGCATCTTTATCACCCCACTTAGCTGCCTTCTGGTCTCTCAGCTCTACCAGCAATACAGCATCCTATGCTACAAGCTACCTTATATGCAGAAATGCCAGGGTAACGGGCAGAGTAGAAGAAACCAGACGTATTGCCAATGCCCACTAGAAGAGCTGCACTGCATTCACAGTTAGAAATCTGAAAGTAGAGCCAGGACCCAGTGGGGAGCCATCACTGTTTTGTCCATTTGTTTTTATGCTTTTCAGCAAAGTTAGAGACCAGGCCAAATCAACACTGTAGCCAAGACACTGCATATTACGCTGCAGACTCACACCAAGCCCCAAGGCACGTCACTTAAAACTTCTTTAGGATATTCAAACAAAGTCACCAGCAAGTCCTTTGGAAGGACAAAAAAGCACAGAAGAAATGAAAAAAAACCCAAAACAACAACCCAACAGAACAGGTGAGTGAGTTCTCCTTTTGGCAGCCCAGGCTGTGTGCTAACCAAGGAAAGGAATGAGAGCAGCAAGGGTGGTCCTAGAAGAAGTCAAGACATGATGTCCTTTACACACTGCAACAGTGTTTTGAAAACAAGAATTTCTTACTAATAGGGAAAGATTCAGATCCATTTTGCTGATGCACAAAAGTGTCTCCATTTCACTTTTATGTTGTTGTTACCTTCAAACAACCTAGTGGAGAGAGGACATAAAGGACAAAGAGCAAGAACTGCACTGCCATCTTCCAGCTCCGAACTAGCGCCGTCAGCTTCGCACTAGAGACTCACAAAACCCTCATTGTCAAGCAGGCATGCCTTTTTTGGGTATCAAGCTTAGGAAGCTATTCTGAAAAGATAATACAGAAAGCAAGAGAAAGGGAAAAATGCCAGACAGCTTAATTAAGGCTCGTGATCCATTCTCCAACTCCCAAGCCTCGAAAAGTTACTTAAGATAACTTTTATATTTTATAAAACAAATATATTTATTGTTGTTATGAATACAGCAACTGCCTTCAAATGAATGCTGAACTGTGTGAATCAAGTCAAGGTCTCAAGTAATTATTTCCATGGTAGCAGTACGTTTAACTGGGTGAACAGTAAAAGACAGAAGTAGAAGATAGAACAGATGAAACTGTTTAGATTTTATCTGTGAGCATCTTCTAGTAGCACAGCCGATAAGCACTCTTTTAACAGCTACCCAAAAACACTGGCAAAGTTTGTTTTGTTTCCTGTTTCCAAATCAAGTGACAACTTTAGATGCTGGGATAACAGGAAACTTCAGTATCGGAGGCTCTGTCTCACACAAGGTCTATTGCAGATAACTGTTACAAACTAAACTGCAGAACTCTGTTGCTTCAGAAACCAGCTTTATCTTTAACCTCAGCCTGCAGCTACCCAGATGAAATTTTCAAAGCTTGGGTCAGGAGGAAAGAGATTAGAGATAGGAGAGGGACAAGAGCAATTGAGAAGCACGATGCATTTTCTCTCACGATTTGTGTAACAAAAATAAAAATAATTTTAAAATAATCAACTCTGTATCAAGCAAGCATGCCTCTTCGAGAAGTTTACTTCTAGTACCGTGTTAAGGAATGAAAGATTCTCAGCAATCCTGACAATCTCTGTTGGGCATTAATGAGTAAATAGGACTCTTAAATTTAAAATTCAGAAAAATCAACCAGCTAAACGGAATTTGCTTTCAGCCCTTCAGGCTACAAAACAGCAACTATAAAGTACTTAAAACATTGAATTTAGCCTACCAGCACCTGCTACTATTTTTGAAGAGTTTTCACATAGTGCATATGTGAATGTTTATTTCAGTCATATAATGAGTCACACTCACTGGAACTGGCACAGATTATATTCAAAAACAAAAGCAATTCCATAAACTACACACTAATAAGGCAGATACAAAGGTTCTCTGGATTACAGTACAAAGCACAATTTAGCAGCAGAATAAAGCTTAAAGCTAGACAAGCGAACTGACATCAGCACCCTTGCTAATCATAGTACAAAAGCGCCTCTATATTTTGTCAAAGTGCAAAATGAGCCCACATAAATCAATCTTTGTTATTTGAAAATATCTGGGATTCTTAAAGCTTGATCTATTTTTAACATTTCAGTATTTGTCATTGTAACGCAAGCTGTATACTGCCTCACTGAAGTACAGAATACTGTGCTATATGTGTAAGAAAGAGAGCTTCTTCAGAAATGGCTTTCCAAAAAGACATCTCTAAAAGAGAGCATGCACATGTCCAAATACGTATTTATGCAAATTTAATGTCTTCTTTTTTTTTTAGCCCTTTGGGCGTTCTTGTTTGAAAATTTTGCATTTTCTTTTACAGAGCACATTACAGTCTATTTCTCATCATCACCAAGAAAGATGCAAACTGTTTCAAGTCACAGAAAAATTACAGGTACTAATTATCTGTCACATTACTGATGTTATCAGCCATACATTATCAAACTCTGGATTTCTGTGCTGAAAGTCAACTGCATTTAATCTGAAAAGTCAAAAAAAAAAAAGCCAGTATGAGATTTAAACATTTTGTTGCAATATCAATATAATTTAATTTTTGAAAGATATTTGAGCAAATAGAGAAAAAGTTTTGGTTGTTGTTTTTTTTTTTAATGAAAGACTTTTTCATATAGATCAAATGTGTGCTATTAATATAAATATGCTTTCAGAAATATATTTTATAAATATACTAACACCTACTTACAAAGCACTGGATGCAGATCGAACACTTAATTCAGAAGGAAAACTGTTCCTTTTAAAAGAAATGTGGTATAGCAAGCATCATGAGAATCAAGATCACCGAAAGCCTGTGTAGGCTTTGTGAAGTGCTACAAAACAAGGTTTAACGAGGTTTGCTGCTTTTGTTTCAGACTAAGAAAGGCCTTGTGTGCCTTTCAGCTTGTTTGCTCTTTTGAGCTGCAAAGCATATCAGCTGCTCTAACATAGGACATCACCGCTCTTGCCAAACATTGTCCTGTTTGTATCATGAGACCATCGTATCATGAGACCATCATAACTATAGAAACAAGCTTGTTTGCTTGTTTTTGAGATAGTCTAAAATGTGACAAGCTGCTCACCCACAGAGCATCAAATGATCAAAGGAATAGTGGAATTCTCTGTTTTTCACACAGCATTCTGAGTAGGTTACAAAGCAAAACCAAGAAATTCCTACAATTAGTTCTTCCACTCACATATATGCAGACGGCTGATTTAAAAGTGAGTGGATCAGCTAATAATTTGACAGAAAGCATCATTTAACAGTGCTGGGGTTTCTCTTTCTTTTTTTTTTTTTCTTTTTTAAAGACCATAGCTAAACCTGCATGCAGTACACAGGATTTATAATACCTCTTGTAAGGAGATTACATATCTGTTGAAGACAACGTAGTGATAACTCCCTTAATCTTGACATCTATGGATTATCTTTTCTCCCAGCCATATATATTTGAAACATACCTCATTCAGCTGTTGGCTGTAGTTCAAAGATGTAGGAAAAAGAGGATATATGCGTAAATGGAGAGGGAAAGGAAGGAGGAAGGGGCAGAAAAGAGAGATAATTTATATTTATATTTTTAAAAGGATTTAACCTTCCAGTTGGATCCCCTCAAGCTGTTGCTCAAGACACCAGAATAACTACATTTTTTAAATAACGTTTAAATAAAAGCTGAGGAATGTTAAATCAAAGACAACTTTTTCTGGCCAATTTTTTTAAAGCATTGGCTCTCATACAGTTAAGTAACTCTGCTTACTGATAAACTAGTCAATTCTCATTCTTTGGTTTGCTAAGTATTATTAAACATAATCCTCATGTCATTTAAAGCCGATTTCCCTCGCCTAGCACATTTGCCATTTTTTTTTCCCCTTGGGTAGCATCCAGTCAAAAAAACCTGCAAAATTGTTGAGTTGTGGCTAAGCCAAAGAGGGTATCAGTTACATCCCACTTCAGTAACGCCACCAATAAATCTTTCCCCCATGCAGACCAAGGAATAAAATTACAAATCTCAGACCTTCCTTCTCATCTCTCAAGTGTGCAGACATTTGTGCTTCGGTTTTCATCTCCATACTCCACAGAGAGTCCTTTAAAAGGGCAATATTTGGCATCCTTCTTTCCCAGACAAGTCCACCAAGGCTTGGAAGAAAGAAATGACTTGCCCAAGGGCACAGGGAAGGATCCAAAAGGACACCTGATGTTATACAAACATGTGACAAAACATTTCCATGCTCCAAAAGAACTTACGAAGTCAGCAGAAGACACGCAGTGTGAACCAGGGAGAAGTAGGGGAAAAAAGACAGGCCAAGGTCACTTCAAAATTCTCTCCTGGACATTTGTTCAAGTCCTGAACCTACTGTTGAGGTCTTTTTACATCTGCTACAATTTAATTTTCTTTATGCCTTTTGCTCCCATCAATTTCATCTCTCCCTTTACTTTTTTCCCCAGTGCAAAGGTCAAACAACAGTGAAATTGCTACATGTCTTTGACAAACATTAGAAAGAAGGATTAAAACCAGAAGTTGAGTATTTCTTCTCCTTTTTTGCCTCCACATTCCTAGTATCCAGGTGTTTTCTTTACTGCAGGAGCCAAACACATCTCAGGCACAGTTTCACTGACTCATGTGTTGGGCCTCTGCATCCCATTAGAAGCTCAAATGAAATAAAAATAAGTGTTTCTTCACACTATGCTTCTTTTTAAATCCTGTTTGCGGTGGGCATAGACTGGTGACAACTGTCACCAGTGAGCTTCATCCCACAAGGCACGTATTTAGGAGGACTGCTGGGAAGTAGCTAAAAGAGGTCACGTTAGGTAATGGTACTTCAAGTACAGAACTTTACTTTTTCCACTTGCTACTCTTCAGGCTTGCAGAAGTAACTCCAACGGGGTGAAATTTCAAAGTTTCAGCTGACATTTTCCCTGAGAAATTTATATTTGTATGTTTCTACATGGACATAAATTAAGGAAAGTTTTTCAGAAAGCATTTTCTGGAAGCCTTTTAAAACCTTTTTTTTTTTCTTTAATGGCTATATCATGAGCACCAGAGCTGAAGAATACGTAATTGGTAGTTACTTCTGAAAACCACTGTCATAACACCTACTGGCAACTGCCATCCTCTTCCCTAAAAATGATGCCCTTTCTTTTTCTTTTTTTGGAAACATAAGACAGAACAACTAAATTGAGCACAAAAAAGCATGTTTAGTGTCTTAATTCTAACAGCAGAAACTGCATCTCCAAGATTTGACAACAGTCCAAACATTCTACTTTTAGTAGCACTAAATACTAAGAAGCGTAAACAGATCGTTGCAAAATAAACAAGTGTGATATGAGGAAAACACTGGATACAGTACCACTTTCTTTAAATACTTAAGACTTGTTTTCCAGGAAGCACCATCTTTTCTCGCTGAGCAAAATAAGGAAAAAACAGTCTCAGTGGAAGTTTCCACTCTCCTGGCCATCATCCTGATCATCTGTTCCGAATACACACAAGGCCAAAATTTCCTGTTTTCAAACTATTGTCACCATTTTCTAGTCTTGTGCTGTCGAGTCTAACTTTAGCTTGTTAAATAAACAAAAGAAAACACTGAAAATACAGCAGAACAATACTTCCACACAGATTTACCGTGAGCACTGTTTCCTAACTGACGTTTCAGCATGTGAATTAGTCTCCCAATGTTATACCGCTAATTAAAGTGTCAAATAAGGGCACAAAATACAATTCCGACAATATAGCACTAACTGCTGCTTCATTTTGTGAAACAAAACCTAACAGTATTTTCACAGTCCTTTCAATTTTGCTTGGGGGTTCTTGCCTTCTTTAAATTATTTTTAATGCCTTATGCATCATTATCCCAGTGTAATTGTGCAGCCGGGTCTATATCATTTAATTCACATGAAACTGACCCTTTTTATGATTGGTAGCATCGGTCACTTCAAGAAATACTTTTCTGCAGCATGTCAGAAACTTTCTAACGGCAAGCACAAGTTTCTCTCTGCCATACTCCTGCACAACAGTGAATTATCATCACCTCTTCACCAAAGGAGACCCAATTCAGAAAGCTATACAGAGCAACAAGGCTGGAGATCTGCAGCAGAGCCAGAACGTGAGCCCTCACTTCACTGTCTCCAAGCTAGGACCCTAGGGACAAGATCGTCCCTCCATCTTCCTACATCATCTTATCTACTTTTTGTGCCTATAAATATTCTGTCATTTCTGATCCCTCACCTTATCACTTGTAGTTGTTCTACTTCACACCACCCACCCTGCGTGGCTAAGACATAGCCCCAGAACAGTCTTGCCAGCAACATGTTCCCTATCACAGATATTAGCTTTGCCATCTCCTCTCACTGCTTTGTCAGCAATAAAAACATAACACTTGTCACGGCATGATGCTT